>NC_045436.1:113533728-113583171 GCF_002776525.5 Piliocolobus tephrosceles | reverse complement strand
GAAACTGTTGTGGGGCTTGGGGAAGAGAAGCAAAGCCCAATGTCCATATGTTAATAATCTCTGCAGCCACTGTTCAGAGGACACATGGAAGGGCCAAGAATGAACCAAAGCAGACAGGCCAGTGGTCCCCAAGTCACGCAGCGGGGAGCAGCTGGTGACCCAGAATGAAGTGGCAGCAAGGAAACGGGCAAACTGGAAAGGACGCTGAAGGTAGTCCGGCCAGGCTGAGTGATGCATGGAATGGGTGAGGGAAGAGCAGGCCAGCGGCGACCCTCAGTCACCTTCCTCAAGGGTGCGTCGAGATCAAGGAGCCAAGAGTCATCAGCCCAGGAGACATGGAAAAGCGCTGGGAGTGCTCCGCGCTCATTCCTTACGTTCGAAGGCCGAGTGCGGCTCCTTACTGCTGACCCTGAGCCTGCTCTGGAGCCAGAGGTCTGGCTCTGTTCACTGATCACACAGGCTCTCAGTAAATACTTGCTGAGTCTACAGAACAAGAACATAAACTTTGATGATTTCACTGCACATACTGTTGACAAGAAAATGCCAACGATCCACATAAAACAGATGTACAAAACACACGGCCAATAAACACTCCCTACAAAGGCTTCTGGGAGCAGAGCTGATGGAGACCTGTGGCCTGCTCTGTATCTGGACTGGAATGCGCCGGTAGGATTTTCCACCCAGCAGACTGGTGGGGTTGGGGTAATGTTAAAAACGCACATTTTAAGTTCATGATCATGTGTCTTCTGATATGAGAAACTTATTTTCTCCATTGTCAGTAAAGAAAAATGTAGAAGATCAAGATTAAGACATATAATCTTTCAGAGGACTAACATAATGAAACTGAATCAACATTTACTAAACATTTTGAGATGTTTGACAGGTGTCTATTAAAGGAAAAAATAAAAAGCAGCATCCTAAGTACAGTTAAAATTAGTTTGGAACATGCTGAGTCAAACGGGTTTCTTCACAGAGCTGAGCAACCTGACATGTTTCTCAACAAACAAAAGGGGAAGGTGGCCAGCCACATCTCCAGCTTCACTTAACCCCAAACCCTGTGTCTTGAAATCACCAATAACATCTCTCAGAAAAAAAACCAGCCTGGGAAATGTTTGCCTGTTCATTAAATAACACAGCACTACATCTAAGAGTAACAAAAAATATAAAACCAGTTACTTCTCATTAATCACACTGTACAAGAGAAAACACTAACAAATGAAATACAATATCCAGGCCGGGCATGGTGGTTCACGCCTGTAATCCCAGCACTTTAGGAGGCCGAGGCAGGCGGATCACAAGGTCAGGAGATCAAGACCATCCTGGTGAAATCCCATCTCTACTAAAAATACAAAAATTTAGCCGGGAGTGGTGGCGGCGCCCGCAGTCCCAGCTACTCAGGAAGCCGAGGCAGGAGAAATGTCTTGAGCCCAGGAGGCGGAGCTTGCAGTGAGCCGAGATCGTGCCACTGCACTCCAGCCTGGGCAACAGAGCAAGACTCCACCTATAAAACAAACAAACAAACAAACAAAAAACGAAATACAGTATCCAATATTAAAGACAAATAGACAAATAAATGAGAAATCTGTAATTTGAATACATTATTCTACAAAGGATTCAGGTTTCCATGTATTATCTGCATAGGGAGCTATGAACTGACGTGCTAACCACTGAAGCACCCACGACATGTTACTAGCTCTGTTTATCACAGGCTGCTCTGCAAAACTCAAGTCTAAATATTTAACTTTTCACCTTTAGAAAGAGTCTATAACATGTTTCCATAAGGACCTTGAGAAACATAACATAAGCACAGTGTTAATGGAAAAATCAAACTCTCTAAAATATTTTAAAGGGGTTTATTCTGAGTGGCCATGGCCTAGGGAACAGTCTGGAGAGTGGTCCCCAGATGGCCGGGTTACAGTTTGGTTTTGTGCATTTTACAGAGACAGGAGTGACGGGCAAAGACATACATCAGTCCATGGAGGATGATGTTGGTTTGGCCCAAAAAGGTGGGGCATCTCAAAGAGAAGGAGGGCATAAGTCATAAATGGGTTTTAGGGATTCTTTACTTGACAATTGGTTGAGAAAGTTGAGCTACTGTCTAAAGACCTGAAGTCAGTGGGAAAGAAGGAGTGAGTCAAGATAAGGGGGTGTGGGGCCGAGGCCCTTGTTACATAAAGGAAACCTCACAGGTGGCAGCCCTTGGAGGGAAGAGATGGTGAATGTCTCTTTTCACACTTTAAAAGTGTCAGGCTCTCAGTTCATCGCTCCTAGATCTGGGAAAGGCTGAGAAAGGCAGGCCTGGCTGCATGAATAGATTCTCTACAGATGCAAATTTCCCCCAAAAAGACAGCTTTGCAGTACCATTTCAAAATATGTCAAAGCAACATATTTTGCAGTAAAATACTTTGATTTTCTTCAGGGTCTGCTATCTGTCATGGATGCTATAGCAGAGTCAGGTTGGAAAGTAAGCTACGTTATACCTGTTTAAGGAGCCCTTATGGTTGGTGAGGAGTGACTTCACCCTTGCTTTGCGTGACCTTAGGTTTTGTTCATAATTTGGAATCTTATGGCCACAGAGAGTCTGTTCTGTCGGTCTCAGGATCTCCATTTTAACCTAACACCGGTCAGCGGTGCCTAAACTCCAAAAGGGAGTGGGCATAACAAGGCATGTCTGACCTTCCTTCCTGTCATGGCCGGGAATTTCATTTTTAAGGTTTTTCTAGGGTCCCGTTGGCCAAGAGGGAAGTGCTCAGTCAGTAGGGAGACTTAGGATTTTAGTTTTAGTTTACAACCCTATACAGAAACACCCCACACACTCACGCAAGAGGGAGAGGGTAGAACCAGGCGTGTCTGATCTCCCTTCCATTCCGGCCAATAATTCTGTTTTTTGGGTTTCTCTGGGGGCCCTTTGGCCAAAAGGGGGTCCAGTCAGTCAGCTGTGGGCGGGGAGGAGGCTTAGAATTTTATTTTAGATTTACAACAGCTAGAACTTCAGAAATAGTTTTAAACATTTACATTATCTTCAACATCTTACTTTTACTATTTGCAAAGAGAAAACAATATAATTTTCAGATATACTTTACCAAATGGAGTGGTCCAGGTGGCGGGCTGGGTATTAAAGATAGCTTCGCAGCAAAATCTTTTATAGGATTATCAACTTCAAAATCTTTATAGAGCTTTAGATTAGCCAATAAACTGAAATTCAGAAAACAAAAATCAAACCGCAAAATAAAAATGAGAACCCAGTTGTCATCCTTAGCGTTTCTAATCACACTGGAATCTCCCCAGGGTCTGCAGCAGTGGCTCCAAGACCTTGCATCAAGAGCAGAGTCACCAAGCTGTTGGACAGCAGCAGAGTGGCCCCAGGTTGGCAGTAGTGCCTGAAAGGTGGCACAAAGGGAGCTTTATTTTCAAAGGGGGAGGCCTGGTCATGCTCTGTTTCCTCATCTGGGTGCTAGTTACATGTGTGTGTTCAGTTTGTGGAAAATCACTGGAATTTGTGCGTTTTTCTGTAGGTGTGTTTTACCTCAGTAAGGAATAAAAGAACAAACTTCTGGAAGGAGAGTGCTTGAAAAAGTCTGTTTCCAAAATGGACTCTGACTTTCAAAGTACTGTACACAATTTAAAATTGTAAGAGGGGCCGGGTGCGGTGGCTCACGCCTGTAATCCCAGCACTTTGGGAGGCCGAGGCAGGTGGATCACGAGGTCAGGAGATCGAGACCATCCTGGCTAACATTGTGAAACCCCATCTCTACTAAAAATACAAAAAATTAGCCGGGCATGGTGGTGGGCACCTGTAGTCCCAGCTACTCGGGAGGCTGAGGCAGGAGAATGGCGTGAACCCGGGAGGCGGAGTTTGCAGTAGGCCAAGATAGTGCCACTGCACTCCAGCCTGGGGGACAGAGTGAGACTCTGTCTCAAAAAAAAAGAAAAAAAAAAAAAACTATAAGAGAGGTGGGTGTGGTGGCTCACACTGGTATTCCCAGCACTTTGGGAGTCTGAGGCGGGAGAATCACTTGAGGCCAGGAGTTCAAGACCAGCCTGCACAAAATAGTGAGACCCCCGTCTCTACAAAAAATTTAAAAATTATCATGTTGTAGTGGTGCGCGCCTGTAGTCCCAGCTGCCTGGGAGATGGAGGTAGGAGGATCACTTGAGCCTGGGAGTGTGAGGACGCAGTGGACTATGATAGCGGCACTGCACTGCAGCCTGAGTGACTGTGAGACCTTGTCTCTCAAAAAAATCTGTAAATAAAAATTTAAAAAACAACTGCCCATACTCTGATTCCCAAAACACAATTAAATATACTCTTGCCCATTTTTTGTCCGTGTGGAGACATATTTGGCATATTATCACGCTAACAGAACAGACTTTTTTAAAACTACAAATTCGTGTTGTCACACTGCAATTTGAATTTCTGTCATTTGCCTCTTTTAGCTGCATTCTGTGTCCGTATTTTGCCCCTTCTAGTTCTGATCACACAGTAACGGGCACTGAGAAAGAAAGAAGCATGAAAATGAGCACATTTTTCAAGTTAAATATGTGTTTGCATGAATGTCTAGCAGGAGGATATCTGTTGCCCATCACAACACCTCCTTTCTTCCTGTCTCCCAAGGGCATCTGTCTGGCCACCACCCATTCATGTCAGCTAACAAAAGGTGGAAGTAACCATCTACATTTTACGGAAGAGGAAACTAGAGATTGGTGAAAACGTTGTTTACCTTCAAGTAATGAAGATCATCAGTTAGTAAATAAAAGGGGACCATGTCCAGGCTTACTCTGTCACTTCCTGGGCACTGGTGACAGACATTCAGCAAACATGCATATGCTCAATTCACCTGCTCATTGACTATGACCAGTCAGCTCTCTGTTCTCAAAGATATTTTATGTCGGCCGGGCGCGGTGGCTCAAGCCTGTAATCCCAGCACTGTGGGAGGCCGAGATGGGCGGATCACTAGGTCAGGAGATCGAGACCATCCTGGCTAACACGGTGAAACCCCGTCTCTACTAAAAAATACAAAAAACTAGCAGGGCGAGGTGGCGGGCACCTGTAGTCCCAGCTACTTGGGAGGCTGAGGCAGGAGAATGGCATAAACCCGGGAGGCAGAGCTTGCAGTGAGCTGAGATCTGGCCACTGCACCCCAGCCTGGGCAACAGAGCGAGACTCTGTCTCAAAAAAAAAAAAAAAAAAAGATATTTTATGTCTATGGCAATAAAATGTAGACTAGACCCAAACTATGTCCAAAAGCCAGTTGTATTTTAAGAAGTAAACCACTGAAGTGCTGGGATTTGAATTACGGGTCATTGATTTGAACAGTAAGGTTCCAGCTCACCCTCCATGGGGCTCATCCCTCTGGTCAAGGCAGAAAGTCTCAAATGACTGCGCTTTGCAAGACACAGAATAGCACCCATTCAGCGATTTGCCACAGCTCATTCTCCAGCACGATGACACAAAGTGAACTGTTGTTAACTGCTTTCTCCTCAGCCTTTAATCAAACAAGTACAAATTCTAAGACTGTAACTTTACGAGACTCAAAAGAAACGGCTCCATGCACAAGTGCCCACTGGGACTGACCATATCTGAACTCAGACTACAGCCCCCGAAGTCACAAAAGCATCCTTTGATAACGAGAGCCTACTGGGTTCTACACGATGTCTTTCTGATTTTTCAAAAGTTCTTTACATCCTCAGCCTATCTACTTACTATCAGCAGGGAGACAGTTACAGGTTCTACAAAACAAGGTGGCAGGGTCTTGCTCTGTCACCTAGGCTGGAGTGCTGTGGTGCAATCACAGCTCACTGCAGCCTTGAACTCCTAGGCTCAAGCCATCGTCCTGCCTCAGCCTCCCCAGTAGCTGGGACTACAGGCACGCACCACGGCGCCCAATTAGTTTTTAAATTGTTTTTTAGAGACAGGGTATTGCTATGTTTCCCAGGCTTGTCTCAAACCCCTGGGCTCAAACAATCCTCCCATCTTAGCCTCCCAATATGCTGGGATTACAGGTGTGAGCCACCACACCCAGCCAAGGTCATCTTTAAAATGTCAATAAACCTCATCAGAACAAACAGCAGCCTCCTAATATTCTCAGCTAGGAAAAGAGTTTTTCCTAATATACGCCTCTTTGTGAAAATCTAAACAAAATGAAAATCCTGCACATCAACCTTACTTCCCACCGTGTGGCTTTATCCCTTTCCTACCATGCCATTACCGTATGTTACCAGTCACAGAGAGGAGCGCCTGCTGCCGCACCCCCCTGCCCACTACCCCCAGCCTTAAGCAGCAGCCTAAGAGGCACAGAGAACTGCCCCTCCTACTGCCCCCAGCCCCCGGTCCCCCAGCTCACCTGGAGAGGCACAGAGAGCTGCCCCCACCGTCCCCACCCCCCACCCCTCGGTGCCCTGGCTCACTGGAGAGGCACAGAGAGCTGTCCCCTACCACCCCCAGCCCCCGGTGCCCCAGCTCACCAGGAGAGGCAGTCCTTGAGGGAGTTGTAATAGGGGAACCTGGAGACCACGCACACGGCGTAGGGCACGAAGCAGCCAGCAGCGCCCACAGCTGGCCGGGATGGCTCCCCGTGCGTTGTGCCATTGTAGAAACAGTACTCATCCTACATGAAAAGCAACAGTGACATTGTCACCTCCCCACCTTGGCAATTCCAGTATCTGTTTCCAGTTGGGTCATGTTTCAGCACAGAACAAGCTGAGAGTCCACCATCCCCACCCCTGCAACGCTGGCCCTCCAGTTAAAGTCTACGGGGTCCCTATTCGGTGCTTGCACCATTTGAGGTGCTGAGGCTACAAAGAGAGCAAGATGCATTCCTGCCCCAGAGAAGCTGATGGCCTTGAGATAAGAACGAACGCATGATTAGAACACAGTAAGACCCAAGACACACAAAGGACTCTGCTTTACAAGGGGGGAAAATGCAGGAGCCACGCACAGGAAGCAGCACCCGCACGTGCCCAGGAAGACAGAGCAGGAGAGGAGGCCTCAGTCTGTGTGGGAGCCACAGCGGTCGTGTTCTAGAAGACCCAGCACACTGCCGAGCTTACAAGCGGCAAAGTATTTGGGGCTCACCAACTGGGCCCTGGGGAAGTGTTGTCAGTTTGGGGTTTTTTGTAGGGATGGAAGGGCATGATGATAGCTTTAGTGTGGGAACTGGCTGGATTTAGGGTACCTATAAGATATCCAGGTAAAGGGAGACGTCCAGGAAATAGTCAGCTACATCATTTGTTTATCTAGCAAAATTTAATAAACATCCGCTTTCCAAGGGTCAGTCTACTCAATTCCAACCCTGCCTGCTGCCGTGTCATCTCGGGCAGGTCTTTTAACCTGTCTCTGCCACCATGTCTCCATCTGTCATTTCCCAACCTCATTCACTGTGGTTAGGATTAAATGAATGACTGTACACAAAGTGCTTACCTCATGCCTGGTGCTGAGCTGCTCACGTGCGCGGCAGCTGCTGCTATTGTTACAGTAGCCGGGGGGAGCTGCAGCTACCCAGACACAATATGGTTCCCACCCTCAAGTCACGTAGTGTAGTGTCGTGTCGTGTCGGAGGAAAGGCAGAGGAGAGTATATGAGAGGAGCTGGGACTGTTTTATCAATAGAACGATAGTTGCGGGCTGGGCATGCAGCTCACACCTGTCATCCCAACACTTTTGGAGGCTGAGGCAGGATTCCAGTAGTTCAAGATCAGCATGGGCAACATAGCAAGATCTCATCTCTACAAAAAATACAAAATATTAGCTGGGCACGGTGGTGCACACCTGTGGTCCCAGCTACTCAGGAGACTGAGGTGGGAGAATCACTTGAGCTAGCCCTGGAGATCAAGGATGCAGTGAGCCGTGATCGCACCACTGCACTCCAGCCTGGGCGACACGAGACTGTCTCAAAAAAAAAGAAAGAACGATAGATATAGCGGTCATCCGGATACATGGCGAAGAAGGGGAGGTGAGTGCTGTGGGGCCTCGGGACACCCCGAAACTACACAGCTGCTAGGAGGGCAGGAGCGGGGCCAGGCATGCCCACGCCAGGCCGGCAAAGTGGGAACAGTGGCATCTGCTGTACCGATGCAAACCAGAGGGGCAGCTCCTTTGTTTAACATGTGTATTTCATGATAACGAAAATAACATGCTCGTTGCTCCTGGTAGGTGTTATTTCACAGACAAACTCCCAAGGTGCTTTTCTGAAAGATCCAACATTGTGGATCCTTTCTCATCTGCAACACTGGCTACATGGAGGGGCAGGATTCTCCACCTTCCTCTCATCCCTCCATTAACATAACCCTGGAAGAAAGGCCAGGCACTGCTGGCAGCCAGGTCACAGAGGCAGACGCCAGTCCCCTGCATGCACCGCCCGAGATCTGACCTTGGTTCTGCTCTCAGCACACTGTGAAAATGACCTCTCCCAAAAACATAAGATTATGCATTCAGAGCATCAAGTAGTAAGTTTTGCTCCTGCATATGCATTAAGAACATCCGGGTCTGTCAGTGCTGCCCCATGAGTTTCCAGGGACAGAATCCATGTGATTATACCTCACACCTCCCAACACTCAGTGTCACATGTGTAAGCACGCTTCTATCAACAAAGAAAACACGTGCCCTGGGCTCCGAGGGAATCCAGGCCAGCCACTTCTCTCGACTGCATGGAACTCACAGACTTCCCTTCACGGCACCAGGGCACCGAAACTAAGGCTCTGGCTTAGATCTTGAACTACTTTTTGCTTCGGGAAACCCTCTGGACGTGTGCAGCTGGTCACCCTGCACCTTTGGATACATCATTTCCCCTACAAGCTCCCCAAAGGCCGTCTGATTCACACACACGGCCCTACCCACACAACACTCGCAATATGTGTGACAGACCTAATACGCTGTCAAGTCCAAACCCCAATCGCTCACACCAAAGACAAAAGGCAGAAACAACCCACAGGTCCATTGATGGATACATGGAGAAATAAAACGCGGTCCATCCAAACGATGGAATGTCATTCAGCCATAAAAGGCCGCGGGGCACTGACACATGCTCCACGCACATGAACATCAAAACATGCTAAGGGGAAGAAGCTAGACAAGCAGGCCACGTGTTGTAGGAGTCCACTTACACGAAGTGGCCAGAATAGATACATCCAGAGACAGAAAGGGGATTAGCCAGCCAGGCGCAGCGCTCACGCCTGTAATGCCAGCACTTTGGGAGGCTGAGGCGGGTGGACCACCTGAGGTCAGCAGTTCGAAACCAGCCTGGCCAACATGGTGAAATCTCGTCTCTACTAAAAACACAAAAATTAGCCGGGCCTGGTGGTGGGCGCCTGTAGTCCCAGCTACTTGGGAGGCTGAGGCTGAGGCAGAAAAACCACTTGAACCCAGGAGGCGGAGGTTGCAGTGAGCTGAGATGGCGCCACTGCACTCCACCCTGGGCGACAGAGTGAGACCCCGTCTCAAAAAAAAAAAAAAAAAAAGCAAGCAGATTAGCCATCGCCAGGCAGGAAGGGGAAGCAGGACTGAAGCCTTAATGGTATGGGGCTTTCAGGGATGATGAAAACGTTTTGGACCCAGACACTGGTGGCGGTTGCACAATGCTGTGGATGTACTTAATGTTCCAGAACTGCACACTTTAAAATGGTTAAAATGGTGAATGCTGCGTTATGTGTATTTCACCATAATAAAAAATCTAAACCCAATTTCAGAGGGGAGTAACGGGAACCACCTACGTGCAGGGGCCGGTAGTACTGGGCCACCACGCCATAGGTCCTATTCCCGCAGACATCGGTCAGCACCAGGAAGTGGACGCGATCCTCCTTGGGTTCAGTGGCCACGCACACACCCCCTGCAGGCAGAAAGAGACGAAGAAGAATCCTGTTCTTGCCATGTGGCCTGGGTTACCCACGAGCTGATTACTTCACAGTGTTCAGGACACACCTCTCCAGTTATCAGTGGCAGCGCCTTCATGTCCAAGGTGAGTTTATTCTCCCGATCACGCCTCCGGCCATCTCTCCTCCCTGTGTCCCTCCCCACACAGCAATTTCTTTACAAGCTCTCAAGCACCTGCTAGCCAGTGGCAGTGCTTGCTGGGCGCAGCCGCCCATCTGGCGCCTGTCCCGAGTTTATAATCCCTGTGACCAGGAAATAGCACCAAGTTCTGAGGTGGGTGCTTATGCTAGGTGCTTTGTCTGAGTTTTCTGAAGACCACCAGAAAAATAAAGCCCCAAAACGCAAGCTCACCTGTTAACCGGAACTGGTGAGCCTGGGGACTAAGTGCAGGCCTGTGCTTCTTGCCCCAGTGAAACGGAAAACAGGAGGTGGGAGGGGGAAGCTCAGGTATGCCGGGGGTGGAACAGCTGCAGATGAACTGGGTGTATTTTTAACCTGTCTGCCAACCACTGCAAGACTTCATTTTAAGTGGAAGGGGAAAAGCCTTGAATGCACCAGGAACAAATGGTTTTACCTGGCAGTCCACACGCCTGCCTTCCAGGACTCAATTCTCCAAAACACCAGGACCGCACTCAATGATTTACATTTCCTTCAGCTTTAAAATCCCCAAGATAGGTCGAGCGGTGGCTCACACCTGTAATCCCAGCACTTTGGAAGGCCAAGGCGGGTGGATCACTTGAGGCCAAGGGTTCAAGACCAGCCTGGCCAACATGGTGAAACCCCATTTCTACTAAAGACATAAAGCCAGGCGTGGTGGTGGGCACCTGTAATCCCAGCTACTTGAGAGGCTGACACAGAAGAATCACTTGAACCCAGCAGGTGGAGGTTGAAGTGAGCAGAGATTGTGCTACTGAACTCCAACCTGAGCAACAGAGTGAGACTCTGTCACCACACACGCACAAAAAAAAAAATCCCCAAGATTAAGAAAACTAAATCCCACACAAGAGGAGGCAGTGAGGGTCCCTGGCTCTGCCGCTCGGGCCACCTCCCTTTGCCTGTGAGTTTCTGGGAACAGATCACTCTGGGCGGCTGGCAGCAGGAGGCCCCTAGTGGTGCCCACCTCCTAGACATACCTGGGAAGCACAGCTGGGGCAGGGCAAGGAGGTCCACGCCGTCCGGGACGGTGACATCCTCAGGCTCTGGCACTCTGGAGGGCCCCGGGAGGCCCTTCCACTGCTCTGGTCTGGGCCTCTCTCTCTTCTTTCTGAAGGAGCGCCTCCTGGTTTTACCGAGAGTGCCACAGTTTGCACCAGCCATTTGACTGTCCTCTTTACTGATAAAAGGAGGCACGAAAATGGACAAGACCTCTGGATCAAGAGCAGAAAGATGTTTGACTCCCTTTTTCTGAGCAACCTAAAAAAGGGAAAAATAAGAGTTACTTCTTGTTCCAGGGTGTCCTTTCTGTCTGAGCTTCACTGTTTTTCTCCTCCCCTCGGTGCCCACAAACACTAGCGCCTCAGCACTGTTGTTCAAAGGTGTCACTGGTGTGAGTAGCTTTTCCCACCTGAGGCTCCTGACAGTAAAGGGCTCCTGGGAAGCGTGTTTTAGGAACCTGCTGGGCCCTACGATCAGGGAAGCCACGCAGCCTCGCAGAGCCTGGCTCTTCAGCTGTGCACACGGACAGCAGGACCTTGCCTCCTTCCTATAAAGCACTGCGGTCCAGGCTGGGGACTGGGATCCAGACCTGAGCTCAAGTCCTGGCTGTGCCTCCACCTCCTGGCAGCAAGCTTCTTTGTCCCTTTAAGGGGCGAGTACAGGGAATAAGGGAGACAATGTAGGTCTGGTACTCAGCCCAGTGGGGCTGCCGGGAGCCCGTGGATATACTCTTCAGCCCTCCCTGGGTGGGGGGCAGGCTCTGTATATTGTCAAACCCCATACACACACATTTACCAGGGCCACGCCCTCTGTGCCCCCACCCGGGCCGGTGCTGCCTTTCTACCACACGGATCTGGGAGGATGCACGGGGTGAGAAGAAACGGCACTGGTGGGTACAGAGGAGACATGTGCCCTTCCTCGGCTGACCAAAGAACCCCTCGAATCAATAAAAGGGGGGCATTTGGCCTGTCTCCACTTTAACTTGGCATAATTTTTGTTTTTGCCTTTCTTCTTCCCATCCTTCCCTAAAATAACATAAAGCACATGGGCTATCCCTTCGATCTCTCTTCCATGTTACTACTATGCCCAATACAGCTCCTAGTACCGAGCTAGGACTAAACAAATACTGCTGCCTGGCTGATTTCAGATCTTTCCAAGGTGGGTAAGCTGCAGTCCGTGAGCAAGAAGGAAGTGGTTCCAGTGCTAAACTAGCCCGAAACAGCAAAGCCTAAGCAAGAGGCCCTGGGTACCCAAGGCATGGAGAGACAGGAGGCGGCCGAGGGCAGGTAGTCAAGGGTCTTTAAGGGACCCTAGAAAGGACAGCTTTGCCAGGCGCAGTGACTCATGCCTGTGATCCCAGCACTTTGGGAGGCCAGAGCGGGAGGACTGCTTGAGCCCAGGAGTTCAAGGCCAGCCTAGGCAACAAAATAAGACCTCGTCTCTACAAAAAGTAAAAAAATTAGCCAGGCATGGTGGTGCATGCCTGTGGTCCCAGCTACACGGGAGGCTAAGGCAGAAGGATCACCTGAGCCTAGGAGGCTGAGGCTGCAGTGAGCTGTGATCACACCACTGTATTCTGGCCTGGGTGAAAAAGCAAGACCGGGTCTCAAAAAAAAAAAAAAAAAAAAAAGGAAAGAAGGAAGGAAGGAAGGAAGGAAAGAAGGAAAGAAAGAAAGAAAAAAAGGATAGCACCACCGCCCAGAGAAATGGGACCTTGGCTGATAGAAAAGGCACAGCCAACACTCAACATTCCAGTAAGACGCAGCAGTGACAAAAGGGGAGCTCTTACGCTGGAAGAAATTTCAACAGCGGCAGCAGTTTCCATCAGTAAGCACACTCTAATCTCTATGTGATGATTTGCATGCTACATCACTCAAATTCAGTCAACAATGTTGCTTTACATTTGGAGAAAAAAATGTATCAGTAGGAACCAGGACAAAACATGGGAAATCCATATTATTGTATAATGTAAAAGCTCTAGTGTAGCATGCATTAAAGAAGTCCATTTCCTCAATTACATGTCACTTTCTCTAAAACTTTCCTATCAGAATTGAACGGTTCTGACCTAACAAACGGAGCATGTCCAAGGCAGCATATGAGATGAGTGAGCAGCCCTCCTCCTGGATCCTCGAACTGCCTTGATCCCGCCTCCCTTCTGGTTTCCCTTGGTCTGACGGCTCCTCTCTGGCCCCCACAGACCCTTTTCAGTCCTGCTCACATGTTGCGACTCCCAGGCCTGGGTCCTTCACCTTCCTCCTGGAGGACCTCAGCACTCACAGCACAGACCCAAACGGACAGCCCAGAGTCCTACTCGCAGCCTACACCTCTTTCCAGTCCCAGGCTCCCCCTGACTGCCTCCTGCCACCCCCACAGCACCTCTGGGGTCCCTTAAACTTACAGTCTCAAAAAGTAAGCTCCTGCTAGTTTCCAAAAAGCCTGATCTTCCACCTATGTTCTCTGCAACAAACACAGTGCAGTTCAGGTCTTCAGAGCTGGGACTCCAGCCCCTCACGCCCTGCCCCCATCATGCCCCACCTGCAGACCCACACCTCGGCCACTGGTCCTGGAGAGCCTCTCCATCAGCTCGCTGCTGCCCCACTGCACCATGTTTGCACACCAAGCACCTGCATGACCCGTGGCTCCGGGCAGGTAGCGAGTAACCAGAAGCAAAGCCTTGGAGGTTTCTGTCAGGAGAAGAAGGAAGACACTGCCTCCCACCCAGCCTAGGGCTCCCCACTAGCATCTTGTCCACTTTCTCAAAGAGGGACGTCCCCGTCTGACTGCAGACCAGATACTTTGTGGCCCCAACCCAGCCCTGAAGCATCACAGTCCCATCCCCACATTGAAGAATGCATGTTTGTTTCGCCACGTCAGGATACTGTATCTTCCCATGTGTCATACGTGGGCATGAGTCATAGGACAGTGCTCCCCTGAGCAGCAGGCCAGCTCGCTCCCTAAGCCAGGATGCCCCCGGAGCCAAGCATGACTAAGCCCCCTGGGGTTCTCAGGACACAGAGCACCTCTGCAATGACCTGCTTTTACCCTGCTTTCCCCTGCTCTTCCATGGGCTCAGGGCCCAGCCCCTCACTGCTCCACCTGCGCTGGGGCAGACCCTCCAGCCCCCACACTCACTGAAGGGGGTCTTGGCCACCCTGCAGCCAGGGCCACAGGCTCCTCCAGGCCCCCACCTCCCGGCTCATCACCCCCTGGGGCATCTCGGCCCTGCCCAGTGGTATTCTACCACCTTCCATTGAGGCAGTGCGGTGCAGCAGAAATTGTGTTGTACTCCTCTCCGTCCACACATTTAGCAGAGAAGATGACTGAGGCGACACTGTTCCTCATTCACACTCCTGGCACCTGGGATCTCTTAGAGGCACGCTCAGCCTGGACTGAACATTGGTTCGGTTGACTTGACTAGTTCAGTTGGTTGACTAGAGTCAACACCCGCCCTGTCATTCCTCTAGTTATCTCTTGTCACTTACAATGATGTGCCCCAGATCCAATCAACTTGGCATTCAGTTGCTCACCATACACCTGTTTTTTCTCAGGATGAAATATCTGTTGTCTTTTCTGAATGGACAAGCAATACAATCTCATTTTGCAAAATAACAATATAAAGGCCAGGCACAGTGGCTCATGCCTGTAATCCCAGCACTTTGGGAGGCTGAGGCGGGCAGATCACCTGAGGTTGGGAGTTCAAGACTAGCCTGACCAACATGGAGAAACCCCCTGCCTACTAAAAATACAAAATTAGCCAGGCATAGTGGTACATGCCTGTAATCCCAGCTACTCGGGCGGCTCAGGCAGGAGAATCACTTGAACCTGGGAGGCGGAGGTTGTGATGAGCCGAGACTGCACCATTGCACTCCAGCCTGGGCAACAAGAGCGAAAGTCCGTCCCCCTCCCAAAAAAATAAACAACAATATAGAAATAATAAAGGAGCTAATAGAAAGGGATGACACACTTTGTACAGGGTGACTATATCCTTCCCATTTTATGAATTTGTATGCATTTTATACATTTTAATGCATGTATAAATGTATAGATTTGTTTCACAAATGTAGTAATCCTACATAACAGGTTCCATTAGCTGTTTTAACTACTCCATGTGGCTGACCTCCCTGTTCACAACTGTGCAGTATCACAATAACACAGCATGTGTCAACTCAGTCATGTATTGACCCAGCCTCCTCCTGAGAGATGTGTGGGTGGCTCTCAAGTCTTCACCACACTGAACAGAGCAGTGACACACACTTGCACGCACCCAGTTCTTTCCCTAGAATAAATTCCTGACAACGGAAGTCTTGGCACAAGAGTGTTCAGAGGTTACTTGGTGATACAAGCTGTGGCTGCCCTCAGCCCACAGACCCCACCACCACTGAGATGCTAGTCACCTCTGCCAGTCTGCAGCAGGACGTGAGGTCATTTCCCGTTCTTCTGTCCCGGGTGCGGACTTACTAAACCCCTACCCAATAACCATCATTTTGGTTTTTAAAACTGCTAATTAAAAAGCAAACACCAGAACACTCTCATTGACTTGAGTCACAGATTAATTTCTAAGTTAGAATACAGAGTGCAATTCATCTTCACTATAGGATCGGCCATTATTAAGAGGATAACACAAAGTCATAGATTTTTTTTTTACTACTCTCCAACTGTTTAGTTAGAATTCAATGAAATTTAAAATCCAGTTTCTCAGCTCACTGGCCACTCTACAAGCTCAGTGACCACATGGCCAGTGGCTATTGTACTGGACGGTGCAAAGAGAGGACACAGACTGCCATCACCCAGGAAGATCAGCTGGCCAGTGCTGCTCCGAAACTGAAAGTCTGGATGATGTCCACTAAAAACCATAACAATGGAGCTTCACACGCACGAATTATGCAGGTGACCTGCACTATGGAAGATACTCAGAACACTTTCCACCCCTGTGTGATGGATTTATGATGGATCCCGTCACACCTATGTCTAGTCTCCATAGCAACTAATAAAGGGGTGGCGGTGGGGCGCGCTATATTAAAGGGGTGGAGGGGAATGTAACTAACCACAGTAACTAACATCAGTCTACATTCTCAAATTCTCCGTCACCATTCCCAACAAAACAAACACCACTCCCCCTTCTAGGAAATGAAACGAAAAGGGCCCTCCACTATCCAACATGAAGCTGGATATCCCTCATACCTCCGGACCTCTGTTTTCATGTCTCATCAAGAAGGAATGCCTGGGCCACAGAGAAATGGGGATTTGTAAAAGTCAAGGTAAAAATGATTTAAAAGTCTTGGACATTCAGGCCAGGTGCAGTGGCTCACGCCTGTAATCCCAGCATTTTGGGAGGCCAAGGTGGGCAGATCACAAGGTCAGGAGATGGAGACCATCCTGGCTAACAGGGTGAAACCCCGTTTCTACTAAAAATACAAAAAAAAAAAATCTGCTGGGCATGGTAGCAGGCACCTGTAGTCCCAGCTACTTGGGAGGCTGAGGCAGGGGAATGGTGTGAAGCTCCGGGGGGCGGAGCTTGCAGTGAGCTGAGATTGCACCACTGCACTCCAGCCTGGGAGACAAGCAAGACTCCACCTAAAAAAACAAAAAACAAAAAACAAAAAAACCCTTGGACATTCAAAATAGAACTGCCGGAGAAAACCTAAATACATAAAATCATATGTTTGCTTAACTATAACATCAATGTTGACCTTAAAAGTAGGATGGATCCAAGAAATTGAATCCATCCCCTAATGCTCCTTTTTTTCTTAGTCCTTCACCATTTTTCTCTCCGCCCTTTGCCAAACCCCTAACAGAATCAAAAGACAAAGTAAAGAGGACAAAGTTAAACATGCACAGTAGCACACTGTCCATACTCTCACTTAACCTGGGAACATGAAAATGTTGCAGCGTGTTTAGTTCAGGAATGCACCATTGGCTGGGCGCAGTGGCTCACGCCTGTAATCCCAGCACTTTGGGAGGCTGAGGTGGGAGGATCACTTGAGCTCAGGAATTGGAGACGAGCCTGGGCGACACAGTGAGACCTCCTCTCTATTATAAAATAAAAATAATAATAAAGAAATTTAAAAAAAAAAAGAAAGCACCACTGCAAATATTCCAGTTGATTCACTCTGCTCTCAAAAGACATGTCTCACACCAAGCAACTAATCCCCATGTTGTAACCGCCCTGGAGGAAAGACATCCCGCGGCTGAGGAGACCACAGCAGTAACTAGGTCATTTCCTATTCGAAGAAAAAGGAGGCAATGCCATTTGGCAAATTCGAGGTAGAGACACAAATCAATTCATGATGTTGCGAGGAGACAGAGTTCAAACGGGATCTACTGACATGACAGGGCGTTGAGGGGAAGGAAAGGTTGAGGCAAACGCGGAAACTATTTCCATAGGAGAAGGCTTTTTCACTGAAGTCAAAGCTGGCTTTGTACTGACGCCTAGCAAGGGAAACTCACTGGACACTCACAGACATTCATCTGGTTACTTGCAGGAACATTCACCTTTCTGGGTGACACCCTCTGCCCTGCAGTCTTCATTTTCCCTGGATAGCCCAGCGTCATTTAAATACTCAGAAGCCTCTCTGCCTTTCAATGCTGTCGTCTGCAAAGAGATGAACGGACCTGTGCAGACGCTGGCCAGTGACGCCGGGATCTCCAGGTAACATGACCCAGTCACTGTGTCACAGACAGGCGGGCCAGGAGGAAACCAGAGCCACAGATGGATTCCAGGGAAAGCCAGCGTTACAGAATTAGGAAAAGCTGGAGAAGAAAAAGGAAAACGAGAATTTCCAAAACTGCCGCTTTCCCAGCAGAAGGGAGATGAAGTTGTCACTTTGGCTGCGAGGGTGCAGAGATGGAGGAAGGGTTGGGGTGGGGATGGTACTGCAAGTGAGAAAAATAGCTATAGGCTTCATCGCAAAGCGGTTCATGCAGAATACACGAGGCCAGCGGCTAACTTGCTCTCTCATTATTCCGTGCCTGGTGCAGAACCCACTACCCAGGTGACAACACATCCCAGCATAAAGAATAAAATCATTCACGGCTGGGCCCGCTAGACCGTGAGGCTCCGGCGGCTTCCGCCCGTTGTCTGGTGCACCCCACCTTCAGCACCTGCCCAAGATGGGGGCGACTGAAGACAGAGGCCCCAGAGACGCTCCGAGGCAAGGCACCCCCAGATTCCTGGCTGGCAGCCCAAGTTCGCAGCCGAGGGCCCAGGGCGGGGAGAGGAGAGGAAAGGAAGGAAGGGGAGCAGGACGCTGCTCCGGGGCACCTGCCTGAGCTCGGGTGGGGTCCCTGGCCACAGGCGCGCTGGGTCACTGCCGGGGGGACCGGGACTCAGCCCTCGGAAAGTCCGCCCCAGCCCGCGGGGCACCCGGGCACCCGCTCTCCGACTACTGCCCCGGCTGCTGCCTCGCGGCTCACGTCCGCCTCAGTTTCCCCTCCGGCCCCTTACCTGCTCGAGGCTTTGGAGGCTGTCCCGGGAGGCGCCCAGCAGCGCGCACAGCTCCAGCAGCCTCGAGGGCAGCGACAAGTGCTGCGACGCGGCCTCCGCCATGGCTGCCCGCCGCCCGCTGTGGGTACCGCGCTCGGGTGCCTCGGCCGCTCAGCCGCCCGCAGACCCCTGGGGACCCGCCGCGCCGCCTGGGGTTAGGGTGCGCTGCGAGCGCCGTCCGCGGGGCGGGGCTGGAGGCAGGGCCTGAAGGGGCGGGGCCCGAGCCGAGGCGGGGCCTGGAGAGCCCCAGCGGATCCCGCGGGGAGACAGAGTTTGGGGGCGGGGCTTGACTGGATGGGGAGGTCCTGGGCGGGGCTTGGAGTGGCTGGCCCGGCCCCAGGGACGCGGACTTAGGGGCGGGGCCAGTCCTGGGGCGGGTGCTGCTGGAAACCCGCGTGCCGTCATTTCCGAACCCGCCTGCGGGCCCTGGCGCGTGCGCGGCGTTGTAGCACGCGCCCCCTTCCTTCGGCCCCGCCCCGCCCCACTGGCCGCCCGCTCCCTGGGGGACCGAGGGAGGAACGGGCGGGGTCCTCAGGTGCCCGGCGACGTCATCCAGCCCCCTAGGCTCCAGGGCGCAAAGGGTCCCCTGATCTGGCAGTCCCTGGACCCACCCTGGAGAGCGTGGGGGCCCAAAGGCCGGACGCGCCGTCCGCCGCGGCCTCCGGGAAGGCCTCCCTTGCCAGGACAGCGGAGTTGGCCGGATGTGGACAGCAGGAAGGGCCAGCGGGAGGGGGGTTGGAAAGATCCACTCCTGGTTAATAACTCTGCCGGGTTAACCTAGGGCCGGCCATGTCCAGTACGGACTTGAGTAAAATTCAGCAGGAAAGGGAGCAGAGTGGGCGCTGCTAGAGGGAGGCTTCAGGACTGAGGGTCAGAGGCCCAAGGCCTGGCAGGGCCCTTCCGTCGTGAGCTCCAGGGGAGCTCCAGCTCCATCAGCTTGGCCTGATGACCGGTGGGCCACGGGCCTCTTCCAGCCTCAGGCTGACCCCAGAGAAAGGGCAGCCCACAAGCCCGGGAGGCCGACTTGCTGCCTGGTCATTGCTGCAGAGCCTGGAGGGGGCCCAGGCTCAGTCCCTGCTGACCTTCGGCTCCCTTTATCCTGCCATAGCCATCTGTGTAACCCAGGGGAAATGATTCCAAAGGGACTTCCACTTCTGATAATCTATGATTCTGTTTTTTAAAAAACAAAACTCTAAATTGCTTAATGTCAAACATCTGTCATCAGCTGACCAGGAAAAGGAACAGTAGGTACAAAGCAAGGCAACATCAGAAAGGGGAGCCCTGAGGAATTTCTCCCTCCTTCCCCAAGCTGGGTGAGGTCGTGACTGCAGCCTGACTCACGGGTTTTATTTCGCTTAGTAACCTAAAGATGGCGAGGATCCGCTAGTTCTGCCTCAGGCCTGGAGGCTGCCTGCCGTGGGTGACTCTCATCGGTGAGCCCAGGCCACAGTTGTTATAATCTCTGACTTCAAAAGAAAGACCGATTTCATGCACAATTGCCTGTCTCTCTCGACAGTGGCATCCGTTTTTGTTGCTGTCTTTCTGCTTGTTTTTGAGACAAGAGTTTTGCTCTTGTAGCCCAGGCTGCAGTGCAGTGGCGTGATCTCAGCTCACCGCAACCTCCACCTCCCAGGTTCAAGCGATTCTCCTGCCTCAGCCTCCAGAGTAGCTGGAATTACAGGCGCCCACTACCACACCTCACTAATTTTTGTATTTTTAGTGGAGATGGGGTTTCACCATGTTAGCCAAGCTGGTCTCAAACTCCTGACCTTAGGTGATCCACCTGCTTTGGCCTCCCAAAGTCCTGGGATTACAGGCGTGAGCCACCACGCCCAGCCTCGGTGGCCTCATTTTTAGCAGCCTCTGCAAAGTGCACAGTCTGAGTCCATCACCTGGAGTCCCCAGCATGCAGGAGAGAGGCTCTCAGCCTGGGCTGGAGCCATGAGCCACTCCCTGAGGGCGCACGGGGCCTGGGTCTGGCTCCTCTGTGTGTTGCTATGTGACAGGTGAGCTCAACAGCCCTAAGCCGTGACTTCCTGAGGGGCAGTGGTCAAGATTCAAGGAGGTAAACACATGGCAGCTCTTGCCACAAGGACCCAGTGAGGCTCAAGCGAGAGCAGGTCTCTGCTGTCCCTTTATTGCCAAAAGGCCAAATGCTTTAAGGAAGAGAGCTCCAGCAGTGCACAGAGCTTGCAGTTGACTCCGTTAGGCCCCCTTTTCCTCCTCTTTAAAACCAGATAATTGGGCCAGATGACCTCTGAGGGGCTCCCAGCTCTGCGCTTGTTAATACATTCCTGTTTCTCATGCCACAGGTCCTTCCAAAGTGCCTACGGAAAGCTTTGGCCCATCCTTGAAAAATTGCTAATGGGTTTGGAGATCCAAGGTGGAGATGACTAGCAATCAAGCTCAAAGGTGGAAAAGTCACGTCGAGGCAGATGAGCAGATGAGGGGACCTCGAGAAGAAGAGAGGGGCACGGAGAGCCCAGCCAGCAGGAACAGTTGCCCCAGTAGGCAGCACTGCCCCACATCAGAGTCGAGGAAAGCAAAGCTCAGACTGGATAAAAGAAAGCTGCAAACACGGTCAGCGCCACTGCATGTGGGCTCAGAGCACGTGACCCTCCTTCCCTGTGTGTGCCTGTGAAATGGGTTTACTGCTCTAACTCTCAGGGACACTGTGAAGATCAAACGAGAAAATAGAAATAAACATGATTTATAAACCATAAAGTACTGATACCAAAAGAGGGGCGAGCTCAACATTGCGAATGTGCTGATACTAAACGGTTCACTTTAAGATGGTTTTACGGTGTGTGAATTTCACTTGAATAAATTTTTTTAATGGAGTTCATGGGGACGCTGCAGGATGTCAATAACCTTTGGACATTTTAGCAGCACTTCAGGTGTTAAAATTATTTTTTTAAAAATACAGGATGAAGGGAAAAGCTTCTTGACATTGGATCTGGCAGTGATTCCTTGCATATGACCCCAAAAGCACAGATAACAAAAGAAAAAATAGTTAAATTGTCTTCATCAAAGTTAAAACTTTTGTACATCAAAGAACTCTTTCAAAAGAGTGAAAAAGTCACAGAATAAGAGAAAATGTTTGCCGATCATATACCTGATAAAGAATTAATATTCAGAGCCAGATGCAGTGGCTCATACCTGTAATCCCAGCACTTTGGGATGCCAAGACAGGCAGATCACTTGAGGTCAGGAGTTCGAGACAAGCCCGGCCAAAATGTTGAAACCCCAGCTCTACTAAAATACAAAAATTAGCCAGGCGTGGTGGCGGGCACCCAGCTATTCAGGAATCTGAGGCAGGAGAATCGCTTGAACCCAGAAGGCAGAGGTTGCAGTTAACCAAGATCACGCAACTGCGCTCCAGCCTGGGTGACAAAGTGAGATCCCATCTCAAAAAAAAAAAAAAAAAAAAAAAAGAGTTATTATTCAGAATATATTAAGAATTCCTACAACTCAACAACAAAAAAAATCCAGCCCAATTAAAAAGTGGGCACAGACCCAAATTGACATTTCTTAGAAGACACACAAATGGTCAATAAGCTCAGGAAAAGATGTTTAACATCACTAATCATTAGGGAAATGGACATCAAAGCTAAAATGAGATACCATGTCACACTTATTAGATGTTATTTTTTAAAAATAACAAGAAAAAATAAGAAATGTGGGCGAGGATATAAAGAAATGGAAACCCTTGTGGACTGTTGTTGGGGATGTGAAATGGCACAGCTGCTGTGGAAAACAGTATGGCAGTTCCTCACAAAACTAAACAGAATTACCGCATGACCCAGCGATCCTACCTCTGACATATACTGGAAAGAACTGAAATAAGGCGCTGAAACAGACACTTGTAACCCATGTTCACAGCTGCACTATTCATAGTAGCCAAAAGGTGGGAGTAACCCGAATGTCCATCAGTGGATGAATGGGTAAATAGATTTTCTTTCACTGGCAGTAAAAGCTGTAACTCTGGAGGCAACTGCATTTCACACAGCTCTCCACACGGGTGAGTGCACAGCTTTCTCGTCTCTTTCCTATGCTGTGTCTTCAGAGCTAGCTATGATATGATATGTTGTGATATGTACATATTGAATATACGTCTTTTACATACAAATGCAACCAGTTTATTGAGGGCTTGATGGAAGATATGGAGTGTGGAGGAATAGTCTTACATTTCCAATTTAAAAATCTCAACAACAACAAAATAGGGGACAGAAGTGCAAGAGTTTTGGTGTTCTCTAGAGCAATGGCACTCTGTCCCTAGAAGAATGGTAGGAGCGGGGCATGTTCATATGTCCTTGAGGTGTGACCACACATGGGCACACAGTAGGCCAAAGCACATCCCAGCCGGGAGCAGTTCCTTTTATGGGGTCGCCTGGGCAGGAGCCAAGGTGCTGGGTTTGAAACAAAAAGGAGTGACTGTCCCACACTAAGTAACTCACCAAACCTCACTGACCTCAGTTTTCTTATCTGTAAAAAGAGCAATGCGGGGCCCAGCTCAGTGGCTCACGCCTGTAATCCCAGCACTTTGGGAGGCCGAGACAGGTGGATCACCTGAGGTCAAGAGTTCGAGACCAGCCTGGCCAACATGGTGAAATCCTGTCTCTACTGAAAGTACAAAAATTAGCCGGGCATGGTGGTTCATGCCTGTAATCCCAGCTATTCAGGAGGTTGAGGCAGGAGAATCGCTTGAACCCAGGGGACGGAGGTTGCAGTGAGCTGAGATCGAGTCACTGCCTCCAGCCTAGGTGACAGAGCGAGAGTCCATCTCAGAAAAAAAAAAAAAAAAGCAATGCCTACCTTGCAAGGCTGCTGGGAAAATCAAATATGCCAATAGATGTGGAGAAGCCCCACACAGAGAACGGAAAGCTGCCTGCGTAACTATTATATTAGAGTGTTTGGACAGACTAGGGCGCTCTCCTACCTGCATTAAAAGTCAAACTTTGGGGCATCTACGAGACCCATCACAGTCTGGCCTCAAATAAGTGTTCCCATCGCACCCCTCCCGAACAACTGTGACTCACCCACTGTCCCCCTGCAGGCTGCCCGGGACACACTTTTCCTACTCAGTCTGAAACCCACCTACTCGTCCTTCCAGGTCTCGCTCAAACAGCACCTTCAGGGTAGCCCTCCCTCCCCTCACCCCCAGCTCTCCCAGTGAGAAGCGGGGCTCCCCCTCTAAACTCCAGAACCCTCCACCCTGCATTCCAGGCGTTTCATTCTCAATGGCCTGGTACAAATCCTGACCCAATATTGGTAAGTATTTGACCTTGCACAATGCGTGGAGTGTCACAGAGACTGTGGCCGGGATAAAGGTGCAATCGGCCTTGCCCTCTGCCGTCAGCGTTCACAGAGATTCTCCACGAGGGCCGGTCTCCCAGCTTGATGGTGAATGGGGAGCAGGTGAAGTTGACGCACATACCCCAGAGTGCACAGCCCTGAACGTCCACACATGACAAACACACAATCCCGTGTGTAGTATTTGGATGCACTCTACCTTGTTACAACTGGAGTTCAAACAATTGAATTATGTATTCCTCACATAAACTTTGAAGTGGGGTTAGCTGGACCTGCATGCAATGATACATGCTAAGCTTCGGCTTTTCTGGGAAAGCATAATCACGTCTCTGTAAGCAAAGAAAAACATGAGTCTGAGTGAGCAGCTTTCTCCAATAGCGACATGATGGGGACACTGTACTGTAGTGCAAGTCACATGCAAACACTTCCAAATCCAACCCCTGCTCTCACTAGCCCTGTGACCTCGGACGTCCCTTAACCTCCCGAACTTTGGTTTCCCCTTTTCTTCTGAGATGTTTATTGACCACCTGCTATATGCTTGGTCCTATGATAATGGCTAAGAACACAGAAGAATAAACTAAAACTATAGACCTTCCCGCTCCACAAAGAGCTCACGGTGCAGAAAACGCGTGTGCAGTGGAGAGAGGGAAGCAGAGGTTGCCCTGGAAATGGAGAAGTAGGACCCCTGACCCAGCGGGAGATTCAGGTAAGAGGAGAACAACCATGAAAGGGGAAGAGGCATTTTCTGGGGGAACAAAGGCATAGAGGGCAAGGCAGGCTCAGCAGCAGAAACAGCACTGGCAGAGGCAAGGCTGCAGGAACAGCACTGTGTGTGCAGAGGCCGCCGCACCAATGCTTGGCTGCCGAGAAGTGTCTGTTTCATGCTTGTTGCTCTGCCCAGTCCCTGAAGCAGTGCCCAGTGCATGGCAGGTGTTCTGTACACACCGAGGGGGAGCCGTGGAGAGGGCCAGTGGGCTGGCGTCTGTCCTGGGGTAGTAGGAGGCTATGAGGACTTTGACCAAGAGAGAAATGGTTCCAGACTGGGATTTGAGAAAGGGGACCCCGGCTGCAGGGAGAGGCAGGAAAGTGAACGTGAATACTGCAGTCTCCAGGCAAGGGCAGAGGATCCACACAGGCCATAAGGGGAGCAGCAAGAAGATGGGCAGGAGGCAACTCAGGAGCACTGGGATGGGGTGGCGGTGGAAAGGGGGCCAGGGGCCATCCACGTCTCGATTCTCGAACTCCACAGATGAGATTTGGCTCCTGTTCCACCACTGCAGCTTTGACCCCACTGTACTCCAGTGGCTTGTGGGCCTGTCCTCCCATGGATCTGTCCACTCCCTGAGGGCAGGGCCTACAGCTGAGATGCTCCTGCTGTGTCCCCAGAGTTGCACAGAGCAGGTCCTCACTCATGTGGGGAGAGCCCAGGAGCACCAAGCTGGTAGCGGCAGGGGTAGGCGGGATGTGGAGGAGCCCCCAGGGGGTTGATTTGGGACAGGTTGACCTTGCAGAACTGTGGACATCTAAATGGGCCATCCTGAAGCAGTGTGTGCATCTGTGTATGTGCATGTGTGTAGTGTGTGTGTTTAGCAACTGCGTGCTGTCATGTTTAGGCCTGAGCCTTTCTCCCCTCTCTTGTGCTGGGAAAGGGAGGGAGAATTGTAGAGAAAGCCAGAACGCAGATACAATGGGGATGGTGACGCAGACTCTGGGGAACAGACACCAGGGAACAAGCCCTTCACCATCCGCCATGAGAACGGTCACATGATGGGGTCCCAGCAAACAGTACAAGTGTTGTGAACATCACTGTTAACCATGCCACAGGTGGGCCGCCTCATCCAATGCCCCTGGCTTGCTCAGGCAGCCCCCTCCTGTCCTCATCAGCTATAAACCCATTTATGAAAAGTTGGTTTCCCTTTAAAATATGAATAACTAAGAGGAAGCCACCTATTGTCAAACACTAATTGTCTGGGCTCACGTTAGATGGTGCAACCTCCACCTGCCAAGTTCCTGTAGACAGTGCAAGTTCTGAGCTCAGTCTCGCAGGGCTTTGGAGGGTGCAATGGCAGCTCTCGACACTGGCCACCAGTAAGACCCATGCGGAAAGTTTGGACAAACCGCTCAGAACATCTAGGGGGCTGGGGTGTGGCCACCTGAGGATCCAGCGGCGCCCCCAGGTGACTTGGATGTGCAGCCAGACACCGCTGCTGGGCTAATGCTGTATTTTGTTATTTGTGAACGAAAGTAAGAACGCTTCCTCCTGAATGAGGAAAACATTGAGCTCCCCTCCATAAGCACTTCTTGCGTGCCCACTCTGTGTTGGTTCCCATAGTGCCTACCAGTGCTGGCACACAGTGGGGCTGAACACACGTGGTGAGTTCAGACCTGCACTGACCTGGACCTGGCTCAGCACCTACAGGCTGGGTAACCCTGGGCCCCTTGCTGAACCCTGTGGACGAATGTTCCCATCACCTGGCCCTGTGGCTGACACACAAAGTGACAGAAGTACCATGAGTATTTGACGAATAAAAGTATAAAGGTTAAATTCCACTGCCCGCTGATCATGGCCCACCAATGCAATGGGCTGCCAGTCAGCAGAGATTAGCTAACCCCACATGGAGTACAACACACACCGTGATACCACTTCACAAAGTCCAGGAGCAGACAAAGCACAGGTAAGTAAGAAAACCACACAGAGGATCACCGCAGGATGCACACCACGTGCAGGGTGCTGTACTCCCTGGGGGTCCCTGGGGCCATCTTGGTGGCACCCTGTTCCTTCAGCTGGTGGGACAGAGCTGTTCATGTTATAGTGATTGGATATATTCTTTGTAAATATGAAATATTTTATCAGAAAAAAAAAATCAGTGGTCTCATCTCTTTCTGGAATTCTACTGTGTCTAAAACAATTGCCCAACTGCAGATATCAAGCAACTATCTTAGACTCCAATCCCCAAGAAAACTGCCTAAATCTAGAAAATGCCAGACGGAAGAACGATGAAAAGATGGGAAAGGGGTGTGTTCCCTGGCTTTCTTTGTTGCCCCACAGCCTGGAGGCCTGACGGTGAGAAGGGCCTTCCACGCTCAGCAATGCCTGCTCTGAATAGCCCCTAAAGAGCCATTGAAGAAAATTCGGCCAGGCATGTTGGCTCATGCCTGTAATCCAGCACTTTGGGAGCCTGAGGCAGGCGGATCACCTGAGGTCAGGAGTTCAAGACCAACATGGCCAACATGGTAAAACCCCATCTCTACTAAAAATACAAAAACTAGCCAGGTGTGGTGGTGCATGCCTGTAATCCCAGCTACTCAGGAGGCTGAGGCAGGAGAATCGCTTGAACCCAGGAGGCAGAGGTTGCAGTGAGCCAAGACTATACCACTGCACTCCAGCCTGGGCAACTCAGTCTGAAAAAAAAAAGGAAATTCTAGGAAGCCAGGGCTGAGGAAGGACGTCGGGAACCTGTTGCTCCGCTGGCAGCTCAGAGCTGCACGGCTGAGCAGCCACACTCACTTGCGACGTTCTCTTCCTCCTGGGTATGAAGAAAGACAGGAAGCTGTGGGCTGGCTGCCGCTATGTGCTCGGTCAGGGAGGAAGGCGACAGATGTGAGAACCATCTTAACCCATCCGGACTGGGAATCAAGACCAACAAAAATAGACAACTGACAGTAAATAGGCAGAAAGGGGGAAGTCAGGTATGAATGTCACTCACCCAGGGCCCAGGAGGGAGGCTCGGACCTCCCAAGGTTACTCAAAGGCACTCTGCACCTGCTGCCTGCTGCCCTGGATGCCCTGCCCCCTCGTCCTCCGTGGCCAACTCCAACTTGCCTTTCGTCGACTCAGATACCAACTCCTCCAGGAAGCCCTCTCTCACCTGCCCCCCGACTTCCTCCATCCAGGCTGTGCTGCCCCCGGCGCCTCTCACAGCCTCCTCATGTTGCTCCTGACCATGACCATGTGGGGGACAAACCCGTGTCCTTCATGCCTCTCCACAGCCCTACCCTTGGGCCTCCAACTATGAACCAACCTGACCCCTCCCTTGTCCCCACTCCGGAGCCACCGCCAAGCCCCCACACATGGGCACTTCTCATGAGGTCCTTGTGGGAAGGGCACCGTCACTGGAGGCAGAAAGGCGTGGGTGCAAGCCCCGCTCCACCTTTCCCTGGCTGTAGGGTAGAGAGGTCGCCGCGCACACCTCAAGGGACTGTCGTGCAGAACAGGATGACGGGCAGGGCCTGCTGTGGGGTGGCGCTCAGTGACTGCCAGGCACCCCCTGCTCCCCCAGCCTCAGGCTTTCCCCTGGTCAAGACTCACTGGTTCTCTGCAAGGCAGGGCAAGGGCAGACATGGCAAGGGACCACCCTAGTGGTGGTGACGATGGCTGCCGGTCACCGGAAGCTGGAGGCGTTCCGCATGTGTGCACATTCTCTTACCGATCTCAGCAACCCTATAAACCCTATCACCCCATTTCACATATCAGGCACCTGAGGCTCAGCCAGGTCAGCCACATGGCCAGGAGCACGCAGCGGTGAGCAGGGGAGCAGAGGTGTGCACCTGGGAAGGTCCAACGCCAAAGCCCAGGCGCCAGGCGCTCCGGGGAGGAACTGCTTCTCCACATGGGGCCAGAGCCTTCCCAGGATGGACTTCCGCTCCTGTCCCCCAAATAGGTCCTGCCCACCCTACCCCATTGCCCCTGCTGCAGGTGGTTCTAAAGTTTGCTTGGGGCCAGGCACGGTGGCTCACGCCTGTCATCCCAGCACTTTGGGAGCGGGCGGATCACGAGTCAGGAGATGGACACCATCCTGGCCAACATGGTGAAACCCTGTCTCTACTAAACTACAGAAAAAAATTAGCCGGGTGAGGTGGCCCGTGCCTGTAATCCCAGCTACTCAGGAGACTGAGAAAGGGGAACCATATGAACCCGGGAGGTGGAGGTTGCAGTGAGCCAAGATCGCGCCACTGCACTCCAGCCTGGTGACAGAGCGAGACTCTGCCTCAAAAAATAAATAAATAAATAAGTTTGCTTGGTGGGTGACAAGACCTCCCGTGCTGGAATCTTATAATTAGAAGGGATTTAATACCATCTGGCCAAACTCAGTCAACTCTGACTCCTCTGGACCCAGCGAAAGTTCAAAGCCGCTTCCTCCGGTTCATGCTCACAGCTCTTTGTGAACACCCCAGTGGGGCCCCAGTGGCGTAGATGCCGGGGCCGACCGGTGGCTTCCCTGTCTCACTGCACCCAGGCAGAGGCTTCTGCTGGGTCCTGAGTGCGGTGTCTAGCTAGGAGGCTTGGAGAGGACGCAGGGGCTCCCGGTCATCCAATGCCCAGATGGGGCTCAGGAACTCAGACAGCACCCGCAGGGCCAGGCTGCAAAGGCCACATCCCCTCTGCCTCGGGCAGGAAAAATGCCTTCCCAAGAGCAGGGGCCACGTCTTCTGAGGGCTCCCAAATCCCCCAGCCTCCAGGGGCCCGTGCAGGCCAGTCCCCAGCAGGGCACACTTTTTCCCAACGGCCCAGGAGGGGTGTCTGCCACCCACCCCACAGGGCAGGGCATGACCTCCTGGAGTTGCTGGCCCAGCTAGCAGGTGGTGAGGTTGGGGGCCAACCAGGCACCACAGGCCTTGACCACAGGCACCTCCCTGACCCCTGGGCTGGCTCAGGCTGAGCCCAAAGGCAGCGGGCCCCCAGGTGAAGGCAGGGCAGAGGCCTGGAGGCCAGCCACCACCCAGCCTGTCACTCCTCTCCCATCCGACCATGGGCAGAGCCACCGACAGCCATCACCCAGGGATGTGTGTGTGTGTGTGTGTGTGAAAGAGGGAAAGAGGGACAGACAGAGAGGGAGAGGGAGGTAGGAAGAAGGAAAGAGTTGGGGAGAGAGAGGGAGACGGAGAAAGGGAGATAGCTCGGTCTGTGGCTCTGTGGTAGGGGGTGCCAGGCAAGGGAGGCGCCCCTGAACATGCGTCACCTCTGATTCCCCACTCACCCTTGACCCAGTGAGACGTCCTTTTCAAGCACCTGGAATCTTCCCAAGAACTACACACGCAGATCTTCACGGCGCCACCAGGAAAAGGAAGGAGCCGCACCTCCTCCCCCACGCATCTAGGAACCCTTCCCCAGGCAGAGGGAGGAGGCGGCCGGCCCCATCCCATCAAATCATGCGGAAAAGCCTGGTGGGGGGAGTTGGCTAAGGGTGGATTTGTTTAAAAACAGCAAAGGCCTTGGGCCCCAGGTTTTCGCCCCTGTGGGCTCCGGGCCGCAGTTTGTTTCAGGAGCTCTCCCACTCCCACCAGAGAATCAGGCCCAGAGGAGAGGGGTGAGGAGCCCGTGTTCTCTGGGCCCACACTGGTGACTGCACTGACACCAGGCTGCGCTGATACCTTCTCCCCTGCAGGTGGGGATGCCACAGGCTCCTCCACTCCCCATTCCCACTTTCTTCCACTCGCTCCAACTCCCCCAGAATAGAGGGTCCCAGGAATCTGCAGGTGGCTCGGCAGCTCTCCTCCCAAACCCCGCTGCTCAGCCTCCGCCTCCAGCTGTCCCCCACGGCCCTCACCCCTCCTCTGCTCCTCTCCTGCCCACCTTGCCCACTGGACTGACTGGTCGTCCTGGGGTCTCAGGTCAGCACCATCAGCACAGATTCTATTGACAGCGGAACTAGCGCCTTCCTAGTGAACACCCCACCTTCGTGGGCCATGCTTGTAAGCTGGGGCCAGGGCACCCCCTCGGCTGCATGCTGTCCCCTACCCCAGTGCTAGATTGGGGAACCACATCTCTATGCCAGCCAGCAGTGTGGCGGGGGACAATAAGGTCAGGGGCCAGACCACCTCCCACAGTGACCCCTGAGCCCTGAGGACTTCACCCCCTCCTGAGGCTCAGCATCCTAAGCCCAGACCCATCTCCTTCCCAAAACCTGCTCCCCGCAGAAAGAGGTCGCACCTCAGCAACCGCAGCTGCCACCCTGGCTGACGGAGCCAGACGCCTGGGTCAGCCTGGCCTCCTTGTGCCACTGCTGGATGCTGGGCACTGGTCCAGTCTTCCCCGTCCCCACCAAAGATGAGCCCCTGCCTCTCAGGCCTGACCACACTACATCCCTGCATCAGCCCAGCTCCTTGGGAAGCCAACACTGAGACAGGATTAAACAGGCAGGAGCCGAATGACAGACACCTGTGGGATAACCTGGGGATGGAGCTGGGGGCTGGGAGGGCCCTCGGAAGCCGGAAGGGAGTGAAGTGCCCCAATGTCCAAGTCTACCCAGAAACCCCGAATGCGACCTTATTTGGAAATAAGGTCTCTGCAGATGTAATGAGCTGAGTGAAGATGAGGTCATCCTGGAATAGGGCGGGCCTCAGATCCAATGGCTCCTTATAAGAGGAGAAGCCAGCCAGAGGCACACACAGGGGAGACCTCGAAGGCCGAAATTGGGAACATGCACAAACCAAGGGACACCGAGGATTTCCGGCCATCACCAGGAGAGGCAGGCATGCCTCCCCTCCCCCAGCCTGCGGGGAAGCCTGGCCCACTCACCTCCGCTTTGCACTCGACCCCCTGCCCCCCACATGCCCATCGCTGGGAAGACCGGGCTCGGTGCATCGTCTGTATTCAAAGCATTGCTTCAAGGAACGAGTGAGCAAATGAACTCAAATGTATCCTGCTATTGTGTTGTTGCTGCATGAACCTTAGCAGAGCCATATGTTCATTCAGCAGCGGCCAGGACCCCTTGGCCAGGACCTGCACCAGGCTCCAGAAAGCAAAGAAAAGCAGCAAGGCCCTGGGGCCAGGGGCCAGGTCCAGGAAAGGAGCCCCACCCAGCCAGGTGCAGGGTGCAGGTGAGGCTCACACAGCCCCGGTGCCTCCCCGTGGACTCACGCTCACGGTCCTGCCCTCCCAGAGCTTGGGAGATGGCGGGGATCTCTCCATCCTGCTTTCGTCTTCAACCCCCCGGTCTGAGCGCTGGGGCCTGCTGCTGCCCTTTGCTCCCTCTCCCATCCCCACTGCCACAGGCTTGGCACCCTCCTGCTCCCAGTCACCACAGCGCCACCCCCCACCCTGATGGAATAGCCTCTGGGCACAGGGCTCTGGATTGCTCTAGTCCTGTGCTGCCAACACGGGAAATCAGCCACACAGGTGTGTCCCAATGGAGCTGTGCTGTGGGTGTGAAATACACACGACGTCAAGGACTTGGCAGGAAAAAGAATAGAAAATACCTGGTTATTCATTTATAGATTGATCACATGTTGACATGATAATACTTTCAATACAGTGATTAGTAAAATATCGTAGGAAAATTAATTTCACCAGCTTCTTTTTACTTTGTTTTTTTTTTTTTTGAGACGCAGTCACACTCTGTTGCCCAGGCTGGAGTACAGTGGCGCCATCTCGGCTCACTGCCATCTCTGCCTCCCAGGTTCAAGTGATTCTCCTGCCTCAGCCTCCCAAGTAGCTGGGACTACAGGTGTCCACCACCACACCAGGCTAATTTTTGTATTTTTAGTAGAGACAGGGTTTCACCTTGTTGGCCAGGCTGGTCACGAACTCCTGAGCTCAAGTGATCCACCTGCCTTGGCCTCCCAAAGTGCTGGGATTATAGGTGTGAGCCACCACGCCTGGCCTGTTTTTACTTTTTAAAATGTGGTTTCTAAAATTACATCTGTGGCTCGAATTCTATTTTTTTAAACAATTTTATTTCTGATCATTATGAGTAACTGTACTTATATATGTATATGTGACACAGGCATGTGCCACATAACGACTGCATGAGGGCAATTGGGGTGTCCGTCACCTCAAGCACGTGTCATTTCTTTGTGTTAGTAACATTCCAGTTCCACTCTTTTAGCTGTTTTTAAATATACAGTAAATTATTGTTGACTGTCTTTAGCCTGTTGTGCTATCAAATACGAGATCTTATTTATTCTAAAGATATTTTTGCACCCATTAACCATCCCTGTCCCGCAACCCTTCCCAGCCTCCGGTGACCATCCGTCTACTCTGTGTCTCCGTGCGTTCAGTTGTTTTCATTTTTAGCTCCCACATATGAGTGAGAATATGCAAAATTTGTCTTTCTGCGCCTGGCTTATTTCACTTAACATATTAACCTCCAGTTCCACCCATGTTGTTGCAAATGACAGGATTTCAATGGATTTTATTTCTTTTGGACAGCGCTAGTCCGCTTGTAATGAGTCTCTTGAAAAGGAGTCTGGAAGGCACCTCACCTCACATTAACTGAGTCCCTGTAAGTCAGGGATGCGGAGACACGTCAGCCAGGGTCCTGCCTTCTGGGTCCTCCCAAGGGGCCAGGTGACGTGCTCCAGGCTGCACTCCAAGGCCAGCGAGGGTGCAGGTTTTAGAAGCGGGTCTTGGGGCTTGCTAAGCCTGGGTGTTGGTGTTTTCTTCTCGGAGAGGTTGGCACTCCGTCATGACTGACGGAGAAGCAAGGTTCCCCAAACCCAGGCATTGGAGGCGGCTTTACAAAAACGGGCTTCTATGGTTTTGTATTTACTATGGGGTTTTTCTTACAATCATCTTACAATTACGATGGGGTTTTTCTTACAATCATTTTCTTACAATAGCCCCTTGCAAAGGGGACTATTTTTATTAACCACTTTTTAAAGACATGTAAATGAAGTGCTGAGTCAATCTGTAATTCTGCTTTCCCTTAATATGAAATCTTTCTTTAGACTAAAACTTGTTTATGTAAAAGAAGCTTTACTGAAATAAACCATGTGCTTCTCACGACCCAATCACTCCGCGAGTCTTTTTAACCTGCAAGTGGGTCAGAAGGGCTGTTCCTGTCATCTCACCATGCTGGCCACAGTTTGGTGATAGATACTGAGTCCCGTGTTTAGTTTTCCCGAAAGCGTTGCATTCTCACTCTGGTTTTTGCTATCTTATCACACGAGCTAAGCACCTGCTTTTGCTGTGTCAACATCCGGTTTTAATCTTCCCAACTAGCTCATAGTTGACATACCTGGCAGGTATGTAATTGGTTATTCTAATTGGAGACAAACACCCTGAGAAACATAAAGGATGTGTGCTGGGAAAGCACGTGGCTTCCTCACGGTCTGCAAAAGTCCGCAGAGCTCTTTAACCCTGGTTTATGGAGAGGCCTCTGCGTATTGACGACAGCCGTACTCATTGGGTTTTGGAACCATCTACACATTCTCCATCATTTAATCCTCCCCGTACTTCAGGAGGGAAAAGCAAGCATGCCCACTTGACACAGAGAGAACTGGGGGTCCCAGCTAGCCAGCAGGTCACCCTCACTAGGGGCCCGCTTTGTCCTGGGGACTCCGAACAGGCTTCTCCCATCGCCTCCAGACTCCCGTTAGTCCTGCTTCAGAAGAAGTCCTGCTCAGAGGCACCTCGCAGCAGGTCTGCAGCTGGGAGTCCAGCCCCCATGTCCACATCCCTGGTGAGGCCTGGTGCCCTGCTGTGTGCAGCAGAAAGAAGCACTGGTGCTCTGCCCTGAAGCCTCGCCCCCTGCACTTGCCGCCACAGTCCAGTCTTAGAGCATCTTTGTAGCCCTGGCCTCTTGGGCAGAGCCCCCGTCTGCCTCCTAGTCATGGCTATGGGAGACCACCCCAGGCAGCCCTCCTCCCCAGCCTGGCCTGGTGGAGCCCCCTTTGGACCCTGCTAGGGTCTTGGCTTGACCCCGGCTCCCCCGCTGAGCTGACATTGTAGCCACAGGGAGCTGGCCATGCTCCTCTGGTAGCAGTCTCCTGGCCGGGCAGCCACATGCTGGCCTAGGGGCCCAGGCCCTACTGATCTGTCCTCCTCCAGGAAGCAGCTCTCAGCGCAGCCCCAGCCCAGAAGAAGGCTGGAGGTGCCACCTGACCCCCTCGGCCTCCGCACTCTCCTCTGTCCTGGTCCCTGCATCTGGCAATGCCTCCCAGTTTCCCTCCCCTGGCGAAGCACGTGGATTGTCAGGCACCTACCCTGCTTAGGATTCTCCAGTGGCTCCCAGTGCCCTCGACATGCTGCAGTCCCGTGGCAGATTCAAGGCCGTCCACAGGGCAACATGTTCCATCGAGATCCCTGCCAGCCCCGCTGCACATTCCCAACCCCCACCCAAGATAATCTTGGCTACGTCTGATTCTCCAGCCCTTCTAGCCCTTCCTTGCCTTTGCCCAGGTGTTCTTCTGCTCCTTCCCCACCTGCTCCGTGCAGTGCCTCCTCCTGACTCACCTGTGCAGGCGCTCCCTTGCTGGTGCCCTCGCCCCGTGCACACACTGCTTTGTAACTACGGAACAACTACTGCAACTCAGAACAGGATGTCACATTCGGGTCCAGGAATGGCGACCTTGCAGGCATGGGGCTAGACCCTGGGGGCACAGGGATGGACAAGGCAGGGTCTCTACCCATGAGGGGCTTAACTGCTTGTCCAACAAACAGGTGCAGAAACAGTCCGTCCCAACAGAATTCCCCAAGGACAGCCCCAGAATGCCGCAGAAACAGTCCGTCCCAACAGAGTTCCCCAACGACACCCTCAGAACACCACAGAAACCGTCCTTCCAAGAATTCCCCAACGACAGTCCCAGAACACCCCAGAAACAGTCTGTCCCAAAAGAATTCCCCCAATGACAGCCCCAGAACACAAGGGCGTTGGAGCCACGCTGTGGGAGGAGGGGCTCAGAAAGTCTTCCTGTGGGGGAGGCTGTGTGGGCAGAAGCTGGAGTGGCCAGCATCCTGGTTTCCCTAGGGCTGTCCCAGATCTAGCACTAACAGCTCTGGTTCCCAGGAAATCGTTCAGTCCCGGACAAACTGGGAAGGTCGGTCACCGTAGCAGAGCCAGGTGGCAGGCAGCCTCTCCCTGGTTCAGAGGCAGAACCAACGGGGGAGCAGCCTGGGGCCCTCAGGAAGGGCTTGCTTTTAGCAGCCAATCCACTGAAATCCCAAAGGACCCCAAAGCTGGGTGCCCCCACGATATTCTGCGTACCCACTGGCCTGTCCTCCCTGAGCCTACACATAGCCCCCAACAGCCTGGAAGTCTCCGTAGAATGTGTTCAGGTGTGGCCCACCTGAGAAGCAGGTTCAGGGCCCAGGGTGATGGTCTCACGTGAGTGAATGAATGAATGATTAAGTGAACACATGAATGAACATACGGCTCCTACTTTCTCTTTTTCTTTTTTTTTTTTTTTTGAGACAGAGTCTCCCTCTGTGGCCCAAGCTGCAGTGCTATGGTGCAAACTCAGCTCACTGTAACCTCCACCTCCTGGGTTCAAGGGATTCTCTTGCCTCAGCCTCCCCAGTAGCTGGGATTCCAGGCACTCACCACTGTGCCTGGCTAATTTTTTGTTTTTGTTTTTACTAGAGACAGGGTTTCACCATGTTGGCCAGACTGGTCCCAAACTCCTGATCTCAAGTGGTCTGCCCACCTCTGCCTCCCAAAGTGCTGGGATTATAGGCATGAGCCACTGTGTCCAGCCCTCCTTTCTCTTTAAAGACATTTTGCAAATGAAAGGCAGAGCTGGTGGATCGTTCTTACCTCACATATGCACCCCTCCCATGACAAAAGCGAATTTTCTTTCTTTCTTTTTTTTTTTTTTTTTTTGAGACAGAGTCTCGCTCTGCCGCCCAGGCTGGAGTGCAGTGGCCGGATCTCAGCTCACTGCAAGCTCCGCCTCCTGGGTTCACGCCATTCTCCTGCCTCAGCCTCCCAAGTAGCTGGGACTACAGGCGCCCGCCACCTCGCCTGGCTAGTTTTTTGTATTTTTTAGTAGAGACGGGGTTTCACCATGTTAGCCAGGATGGTCTCGATCTCCTGACCTCATGATCTACCCATCTCGGCCTCCCAAAGTGCTGGGATTACAGGCTTGAGCCACCGTGCCCGGCCGCGAATTTTCATTTAATTCTGCCCCTGCCCTCCTGTTCTCAACATGCGATGGTCCTGCCTCACTCAGAGCAGAAGCAGGAGTGTGGGTCCCTTGCTCACGGCTGTATCCGCAGAGCCTGGATCAGCCCCAGGAGTGGAATGGGGGCTCGTGAGAATTCCTGGGATGAAGGCTGAAGGAATCCCCTCAAATCCTCAAGAGGAGCCACGGGATTCCCCCTCAACCCAACCCTACAGATTTGCCCCGCCCTGACCAGAACATCTCCAGGGGCCCCTGCATGCATCTTGGCTGGAATGAGAGATGGACATGTGGCCTGTGTGGCCTGCATGGCCTGTGGGGCCGTCGCAAGAACAGCATCAGGACAACGAAGCTGATGCGGGGCCTCATAGCTCAGGAACTTGGTGCTGTTGATAAGCAATTACATCTTTTTTTATTCTAAAGATTTTTTTTTTGAGACGGAGTCTTGCTCTGTCACCCAGGCTGGAGTGCAATGGGGCGATCTCAGCTCACTGCAACCTCCGCCTCCTGGGGGTTCAAGCGATTGTCCTGCCTCAGCCTCCTCAGTAGCTGGGATTACAGGCGCTTGCCACCACGCCTGGCTATTTTTTGTATTTTTAGTAGAAATGGGGTTTTGCCATGTTGGCCAGGCTGGCCTTGAATTCCTGACCTCAGGTGATCCACCCATCTCAGCTCCCCAAAGTGCTGGGATTACAGGCATGAGCCACTGCACCTGGCCAGTTTTTGTGGTTTTTTTTTTTTTTGTTTTGTTTTGTTTTTTTGAGACAGGGTCTTGCTCTGTGGCCCAGGCTGGAGTGCAGTGGTATGATCACGGCTCACTGCAGCCTCAACCTCCTGAGCACAAGCAATCCTCCCACCTCAGCCCCCCAAGTAGCAGGGCCCGCAGGAGCACACCACCATGCTGGCTAATTTTTTCATTAGTCTCAAAAAGGAAGGAAATTCTGATACATGCTGCAACAGGACCGAAGCTTGAGGACACAGCGCTCCGTGAAAGAAACCAGCCAGGAAAGAGTAGATGCCATGGGATTCCACTCACCTGAGTCCCTAGAGACAGTGAGAAGCATGGTGGGTGCCGGGGCCTGGGGGACGGGAATGGGGAGCCAGTGTTTCTGGGATGGAATTTCAGCCTGGGAAGATGAAGTCATTCTGGAGATGATGGTGGTGATGGTCGTACAATGTTATGAATGTGCTTAATGCCACTGAACTGAACGCTTAAAAGTGGTAAACATGGCCGGGTACAGTGGCCTGGCCAATATGGTGAAATCCTGTCTCTACTAAAAATACAAAAATAGCCGGGCATGGTGGCAGGCACCTGTAGTCCCAGCTACTGGGGAGCCTGAGGCAGGAGAATTGCTTGAACCAGGAAGGTGGAGGTTGCGGTGAGCCGGAGGAATTTTAGAGTCCCCGACAGCCCATGTTCCCAGCACTGCCACCTTCTTGCCTCACAGCCAATGGCAAGGATGGGTTTGTGCCCCCAAAACCCACCCAAGGTGGGCAGATTGGGCAGATGGGCTGGCAGGATCAACTCTGTCCTCTAATGGGTTCCTGTGAGGAGAGGCCCCAAGCACAGCCCCACTTCATTGTTTAAAACCTTTTTTTTTTTTTTTTTTTTTTTTTTTTGAGGCAGTATCTGTTGCCCAAGATGGCTGGAATGCAGCGGTGCCATTGCAACACATTACAGCCTCGACTCCCACAGCTCAAGTGGTCCTCCTGCCTCAGCCTCCCAATTAGCTGGGACTACAGGTGAGCATCACCACACCCAGCTAATTTTTCCTATTCTTTGTAGAGACAAGGTCTCAGCATGTTACCCAGGCTGGTCTTGAACTCCTGGGCTCAAACAATCCTCCTGCCTCAGCCTCCCAGTGTTGTGATCACAGTCATGAGCCACTGCACCCAGCCAAAACTTATTTTTATTACCCAAGTAATACACATTCATTGTAGAAAAAATAGAAAATACGTATAAACAATCAGCAAAACAAACAGCAATCGCCTGTAATCCCAGCACCCAGAGAATTTATCATTAACACCATGTATGACCCAGATTTGTGCAGAGAAGTGCATGTCAGCATTTTTAGAGGCTGACTTCATATTCGCATCTCCAGAGGCCGTGTGTCTCCTGCTATAACATTGACAAGGATAAAAAAAGAACGTGGAGAATGTGAGGAACGGGGCCTGATAGATTCCAGTAGGGGAGGGCCCTAGTAGCCTCCCGAGGGATGGCGTGATGTAACACAAGTGGCTTGACCTTGTCCTTACACCTTCACGGTTGAAATTTACCCTAAAAAACAACCGACCAGGCACAAGAAGGTGCTGTGGGGGACGAGCCGTGCCAGCAGCCACATCCACGTGGTGAGCACGATGCTGCTACCAAACGGAGGTGTGGAATCTACGTTCATGAAACATGGGAGGTGCGAGCAGATTCACGGTTTTCAAAACTGACTGTTAGTTCCTCAACGGATGAAACACAGGGCTGCCATCAGTCCCAGCAGTCCCACAGCAGGGACCTCACACCCCTAAAAGAGCTGCAGGCATCACACACCCAAAAGAGCTGCAGGCATCTCTCACACCCAAAAGAGCTGCAGGCGTCACACACCCAAAAGAGCTGCAGGCGTCACACGCCCAAAAGAGCTGCAGGCGTCACACACCCAAAAGAGCTGCAGGCGTCACACACACTCAAAAGAGCCGAAACTGGTCTTCAGATACTTGGACATGAACGTTCATAGCAGCATTATTTATGACGGCCACGATGTGGAAACTACCCAAGTTTCCATCAACAGATAAATGAACACATCAAATCGGGTATCTCCATACAGTGGAGTTGTAGTCAGCCATGTGAAGGAATGAAGGGCTGACTCATGCTACAACGCGGGTGAACCTGGAAAACACCATGCCCAGAGAAAGAAGCCAGCCACAAATGCCTGCACCTTGTATGATTCCATTTATATGAGACGTCCAGAATAGGCAGACCAAAGAGAGAGAAAGTAGATTGGGGGTTGCCAGGGGCGGGGGGGGGGGGAGGAATGAGAGGTGACTGCTGGCGGGCTTAGGGTCGCCTTCTGGGGTGATGGAGCTGTCTCGGAACTGGACAGAGGTGGCGGTAGAAGTTAGTGAGTGCAGTAAGTGCTACTGAACTGTGTACATCAAAATGGTTAATGGTGAATTTTGTTATGTGAACTGAGTTTTCCTTTAAAAAAAAAAAAAAAACTCTGAGTGGTGCTGTAAGGCCTTGCTTCTCAAAGTGAGGTCTGAGGACCAGCAGTGTCTCATCAACCCAAGCCAGTCAAGAATGCAGAACCCCAGGTTCCACCCAACCTCCCCTGCTGTGGTTGTGTGGACACACCCTCCAGTCTGAGAGGCTGTTTAGCGGGGCACGTCCCAAGAGGAAGGGCTGTGCTAGATCCATCTTGGGGGTCCCAGCTCCCCCTGTATCCCTCCTCAAGAGCTCACACCCTGACTCCTGCAGGCTACACTGGACCTGTTTGGGGAGACCCTGCTCCTCCCACACCCCCTCACTCCCGCAGCCGTGATCACAGCTGATTGGACCAAGAGTGGTGTCTGACAGGGGTCCCTGTAACCTGTGCTGGGTGTCCTGGCTCATCAAAGTGGGCTCCATCTCTCTGGGATCTGGCCCAGGAGACCCCTGGGAAGCTGCGCTGGGAGCAAAGGAGGAGAAGAGCTGCTGCTCAAGGGGAGGAGCCACTGCTGGGGGCCAGGGCCCTACGGGCACCTCCAGCCACCCACTCATCCCTCCTGCAGCCTTAGGTTCAACAGAGTACGGACGGTGTGTGGAAACAGGATTGGATGAAAGGGCTGATCTAATGTGAATAGACAGCAGGGAAACCCAGTGGGGTCTCTCTCTCAGGATTCCTCCCAGAAGGGTGCGGGGCAGGACCCTCTCTACACGGGGGTCTTAGGACCTACAGTCAAATGAAGTAGTCAGATTGTTTCTTTAGGGACAGTTTTTACACAGAAAGGCAGAGAGAAAGTTTGCATCATATTTTTAGGTTTTACGGCTGCCTTTGGGAGAAAGGGGTTCTGGCTTCCAGGACCTGCCTTGGGGAAGAGGGAGTCTAGTCTCTGGTTAGCCTTTGTGGGAGAAAGGGTCTGAGACAGGAGGGCAGTAGAAGGTCAGAGAAAAACTTCTGCTTTTTTTTTGAGACAGGATCTCGCTCTGTCACCCAGGCTGTAGTGCAATGGTGCGATCAGGGCACACTGCAGCCTCGACCTCCTGGGCTCCAGCAATCTTCCCACCTCAGCCTTCCAAGTAGCTGGGACTCCAGGCACACCACCATGCCTAGCTCATTTATTTTATTTTCATCTTTTGTAGAGTTGGGGGTCTCACTATGTTGCCCAGGCTGGGCTCCAACTCCTGACCTCAAGTGATTCTTCCACCTCAGCCTCCTAAAATGCTGGGATAACAGGCGTGAGCCACCACGCTCAGCCAACTTTTGCTTTTGAGGCTGCTTCTGCGTCCCTCATTTTGGGGTGTTGTTTTCTGAGCTCCAACAAAGGCCAACCTCCCAAGACCCCTGGGGCTGCAGATGAGGGGTCCGGGGTGGGGTGGAGGTAGGCGTGGGCAGGCTCAAGGCCAGGCTGACTTGGCTCACAGGGGGCTCTGTGTCACCCTAGGCTGGGCACCTTTCCGGCCTCCACAGCCTCACCTGAATAATGGGCAGAAAGAGGCCAACCTTGCAGGGAATTGGGAAGACTAGAAACCTCCACGGGGCCGTCCTCCGCACAGCAGGGCCTGCAAGGGAGCTGTTACCCAATCTGGGCAGCACCTGCCATGGAGCCCTGGGGGTGGATCCTGCTGTTATTGGCACTTCTCTCCAGAGGCTCTGCAGGAAGTGGGGAGGTTGCACAGCCACAAGGAGTCAGGGCCGCTATGCCAAGAGGCCTCCACTGCCACGGCCACGCTCCCCGGGTCAGGACCCTGGGGCCTCACAACAGCCTCAGTGAGTGCCAAGCACCGGCACCCAGAGGGACCCAGTGAAGAAGCCGGGCACCTGTGTTCCAGCCCCTCTCTTGCTGGGCCTTGGCTCCGGATCCACCGCCGCGCGCTCGCTGAGGTTGGAGCTGTCTTTCATCCCCATCCCCAGGACCAGCCCAGGGGAGGCGCCAGTAGGACTCAGGAAGACAGTGCAGAGCTCCCTGAAAATCAGGAACAGGTGACCCTCGGCACGGCAAACACAAGCCCAACTCAATGGTGAACGAGCTCCAAGTCACGCACTGTCACCCTGTGTACTTGAAAGCATTTGATTCTCTTATGCTGCACGGAAAATAGCCTTGGCCAGGTTATGCGGGAGAGGGAGGAAGCAAGATGGGGAAAGACTTCACTGAGGAGTCCCTGTTTGACTGGGGTCTTGAAGGGTGAATAGGAGTTTTCCAGGCGATGAGAGTAGAGAGACGGGGACCGGCGCGGTGGTTCATGCCTGTAATCCTAGCACTTTGGGAGGCCAAGTTGGGAGGATTACTGAGTCCAGGAGTTCAAGGCCAGTCTGAGCGACAGGGTGAAACCCTGTCTCTACAAAAAAAGGAGAAAAGAAACCACAAAAGTTAGCCAGGCGTGGTGGCACACACCTATAGTTCCAGCTACTCAGGAGGCTGAGCTGGGAGAATCAGTTGAACCTGAGAGGTCCAGGCTACAGCAGGCTGTGATGGCACCCTGCTCTCCAGCCTGGGTGATGGAACGAGACCCTGTCTCAACAAAACAACAAAACAAACAAACCAAAAAACACAAACAAGAAAATAGAGAGGCAACTTCAGAATAAAGAAAAGCTCGTTCTCCAAAACACAGTCTGGAGCGGCCCAGCAACCTCCATCTCACCCGGGTCTCAGGGTCTCCGGCCTCCCTGAGGCCCCACTGCATTGTATTAACGATGCCCCGGTGAGGCGTGTACCTGTGAAGGTTTGGGAGGCACTGACCGATCGATTATTCGGCAAATACTTTCAGGAAGCGCCTGTCAGGCCTTGGGAGGCACTGGGGGCCCAGACACGAGCAGGCTCTGGACGCTGCAGGGGCCCAGCCTGCTGGGGAGGAGGCAGCGCTGCCCTGGGCAGGCATACGCTTCTCTAGGTCTCCAAGGGGGGGTTGGTGTCCATGGAAGAGGGTCAGGTTGAGGGCACTCTAGGTGCCTGGCAGAGGCATGTGGGTGGGCAAGCCTGGTTTACTTGGGGACCTGCAAACGGCTGGCCTGGAGGGGGATGACATGAGGACAGGGTGGGCTGGGACATGCTGGGAATGCAGCACCTTACCACCCAAAGGGCATGTGGAGCCAAGCCCGAAGGAGAACTCTGCCACTCAGCAGTGACGGCCTGGCAGCTGTGCAGACACAGGTGAGATCCTGCCAGGGGTGCTCTTGGCCACCTCTGAGCCACTTGCGCTGCAGGGACAGCTCCTGGCACACCAATAAGCACCCCAGCACCGAGTCTCGGCCACCCCAGCACCGAGTCTTGGCGTCTCAGGAGCTGGCTCAGCCCAGCCCCCGGCAGCACCAGTGCCCAGGGCCTCAGGCCGCCAAGGGCAGCCTCAACCAGTGAGGGGTAGAAACCCCTGAAGCACCCGAGGGGTCCTCAGAGGGTCCCCAGGGATGATCCTGATGATGTTCATTTCTGTCACTCACAACTTAAGGAGATCTGCACGAGAAACCGGCTGCCACCTCCAAGCTGCGCCCAGCAAGGGGTTGGGGGAGCCTCGCCCCGTGAGTTCTGCCAGCCTGGTGCCTGTTCGGGAGGAGCAGTGGCACCAGGAGGAAGCCTGAGCCAGCTCTGCCCACTGAGAGCTGAGCTTGGAGAGGGCTGCCAGCTTTGCTCCAGGCCGCTGTTCTTTCTCCCTCCCTGGCCCTAACTTCTGCACCCACCGGGAGCACTGAAGGAGTCTGGCTGGTGAACATGTCCCAGGAAAAGCATGGCAAAGAAGGCGGGAGGAACCTTTAGCATCAGAGCCTGCACCAGCAGGACTAATCTCGAGCAGCCCTCGTGGCAACCCTCAGAGTGGGGAGAACTGTCCCCATTTCTCAGATGAGAACACTGAGGCCCAGGGAAGGGACACAACCTGCCCTGGTCCAAAACCTGGTTCCTCCAGCTTCACAGCAGGGGCTGAGCTACTGCCCCAAAATGTTTGCAGCCAGGGTCGTGGTGACTGCGAGAACTGGAAGTTGTCCCATCACCTAACAGTGGGTGTGGTCAGAGAGTGAGTGAAAGGCACGGGAATCCGTCAGTGGCTCTGGGGTAAGGACGCCACCCCTGTCCCGCCGGAAAACCTGTGCACCAAAGAGCTGGATGTGGAAAAGTGGGCCCTGAACCCAGTTTCACCCCGATGCGGCCATTCACAGTGACACAGATGGGTCATTAGAGCAACACGGCCGTGAGTGTTCCATCCTAGCACCCCAGGCACTGTCCCCACTCGCTGCCCTTGGATGCCCAGCTCCCCCAGCCAGGCGTGGGTCTCCCCAGAAATAGCCTTGCTCCATCTCACTCTTTCATTCATCTCCCCTGTGAAATGCACCTGTTTTGAGTCCTATTCATGGGGACAGCTCTGATAGTCATGAAAATCCCAATAGGCATGCTATAGTGCTTCATTATTATTACTATTAGTATTAGTATTAGTATCAGTATTAGTATTATTGTTTGAGATGAAGTGTCACTCTGTCGCCCAGGCTGGAGTGCAGTGGTGCAATCTCCGGTCACTGCAACCTCTGCCTCCCGGGTTCAAGCAATTCTCATGCCTCAGCCTCCCAAGTAGCTGAGACTACAGGCGTCTGCCACCATGCCCAGTTAACTTTTGTATTTTTAGTAGAGACAGGGTTTCACCATGTTGGCCAGGCTGGTCTTGAAATCTTGACCTGAGGTGATCCGCCACCTCAGCCTCCAAAAAGTGCTGGCGTTACAGGCGTAAGACACCGTGCCAGGCCAATAGTACTTCATTCTTTATCATGTATGTGCAGACTTGTTATAAGCTCACTTGACCCTAATAAAAACCCTGTGACGGGCAAGGCAGAGGTTGCCCATCTTCGCCTGGGTTCCCCGGAAGCCCACTGTGAGACAGGATCCCAGATGCAAGCTGTTTATCTGGGAAGTGATCCCCGGGAGCAGTGGGAGGGCAGTGGGAGGGCACGGAGAAGGGGAGCCACAGGGCGTGTTCATGATATAGTGACCACCTGCCTGCTTTGCCCAGACCAGAGAGTTTTCTGGGATGTGGGACTTTGGATGATAAAACGGAGAGCCTCCTAGACAAGCCAGGGCTGCTAGTCTCCCTGGTTCGTGAGCAGAGCTCTCCTGTGAGCAGCTGGCCTCTGTCCGCTGGGGCTCTTGGGCAGATGCTGCAGAGCTGGCCTCAGAGCTGCCCCCCACAAGGAGTGAGGGAGCTGGGGTGCTTATCCTCCGTGACCCAGGGCCACATGAAGAGCGGTTCCTGGGCACAGCTCCCTGGCACGTGCACTCTGACCTCCAGGGGCTGCTGGAGCGCGTTCCTCTGGCCAGAGAGAGCCCTCAGGCAGAACCACGAGGGTGGCACAAGAGGGGATCATAAATGTCAAGGGGGCGTTGGGGCGGGGGCATCCGTCGTTCTTGCTTCTTCATGGTCCCCACTGAACAGGCCGGGAAACAAGCTGTGAGAGCTTACAGTCGTGGAACTGGGCCGGGGCTCCAAAACCCTCACCCGGACACTGTTCTGGGCTACTTACAAATAATTTTGTTACAGTCATTTTGTCAAATCTATTTTAATTTAATATCCTCTCCAATATCCAGATCGTGGTTTTTTTCCCCTTTTCAAAACATGATTCCAGTGAATAAACACCTTGTTGACAATGATTCATTCCCAAGCCACTCTGTGAGGAGGGTCTGCCAGACACCCCTGGTCTCATGCCAATATCCATGCTCCCCTTCATCTCTGCGAACAGAACCCTTCTATTACTGCGGATGGCAACATGCCCAGCGAAACAAATGACATTTGCCAGCCTCCCTTGAAAACAGGAATGAGCAAGCTGCCACTGGTGATGCCTCCAGGAAAGTTCTTGTGCACTACTCTCTTCCTTCTTTTCTTTCCTGCTGCCTGGTGTTGAGATGTGATGGCTGGATCTTCAGCAGCCAATCTGTACCACAAGGCGATAAGGATGGCAGAATAGAAAAAGAGAAGGTGCCTGGGTCTCTGGTGACCATGGAGCTCTACTAGCCGTAAACTGTGTAGTTCCAGATTTTTTAATGTGAGAGAAATCAGCTTTTATGTTGCTTAAACCACTGTTGTTTGAGGTTTTCTATTATATGTTGTCTACTCTAATCCTAACGGCTGTGGAAGGTATAACTCTTATCTCCATCTTATAAAATTTGACATTAAGCACCTACTATGGGCCAGGCTCCAAGCTGAGCTATTTACATATACAGTGCGATCTTGGGATATAAGAAATAAGGGCCTCTGCCCCTGGTTCCTGGCATACAACTCCTGAAACCCTTGTAATCTCAGAGCTCTAAGAATGCCTTTTGTGTGCTTAGGAGATGGCTGATGCCTTGGGACTCCTAGATCACCTCAGGATGGGGTGCTGGTTGACGGCTGATCACCTAAAGTCAAGAGTTGGAGACCAGCCTGGCCAACATGGTGAAACCCCCTTTCTACTAAAAATACAACAATTAGCTGTGCATGGTGGTGCGTGCCTGTAATCCCAGGAACTTAGGAGGCTGAGGCAGGAGAATCACTTGAACCTGGGTTCAAGCCAGAGGTTGCAGTGAACCGAGATCGCAGCACTGCACTCCAGCCTGGGTGACAGAGCGAGACTCCATCTCAGAAAAAAAAAAAAAAAAAAAGCAACCAAGCTTGTCCAACTCACGGCTCAGGACAGCTTTGAATGCAACCCAACACAAAGGAAATCCAACAAAGTAAATTCTCAAACTTTCTTAAAACATTATGAGATTTCTTTTGTGATTTTTTTTTTTTTAGCTCATAAACTATCATTCGTGTGAGTGTACTTTATGTGTGGCCCAAGACAATTCTTCTTTCAGTGTGGCCCGGGGAAGCCAAAAGATTGGGCATCCCTGGAGTAGACAGTTGGGTCTAGGCCGGGCGTGGCGGCTCAAGCCTGTAATCCCAGCACTTTGGGAGGCCGAGACGGGCGGATCACGAGGTCAGGAGATCAAGACAGTTGGGTCTTTCAGCCCCACCCCCTCTTCTCTGGGGAGTGAAGTGGAGGCTGAAGGCTGTGTTGATCACTGATGGCCAATGACGTAATCAGGCATGCCTATTTAAGGAAGCCCCTCAAAACCCCAAAAGGACAGGGTTCAGGGAGCTCCCAGATAGCTGAACACATGCAGGTGCCTGGGGGTGCCGCTGGGAGGGCCTGGGAGCTCTGCGCCCCTCCCCGTGCCTGCCCCACACGTCTCTTCCACCTGCTGTGCATCCGCACCTTCGTCACAGCCTGTGTCGTAAATGGGTAAACGCAGCTCAGTGTGTCCCTGAGTCCTGTGAGCCACTCCAGCAAGTCATCAAACCCAAGGAGAGGGTCGTGGGAACCCTGATTCATGGCAGGTCAGTCAGAAGCACAGGCCACACCTAAGGCTTGCGAATGGCATCAGACATGGGGGCCGTCGTGTGAGACTCAGCCCTCCAGGTGGATGGCGTCGGAATTGAATTAAATGAGAGAACACCCGTTGGTGTCAGCTGAGGAAAAGAATGGCTTGCTGGTGGACAGAAATCCCCACACACATTTTGATGAAGTATTCCGTGCTGAGTGGTAAATGATGTGTCTGAGAGTAGGAAAAAACCCATTTGTTTTTGAATTTCAGACGCTGTCTTATTAATTCTCACAGCAGCTCTGGTGGTAGGTTTCATCATCCCATTTTCCAGGGGAGGAGGCTGAGGTCAGGGAGGTAACACGGCTTGCCCGAGTCAGTAGCCAGGACAGAACAGAAGGCCTCCTGACTCTGAGGTCCTTCCTGTCCTGTCCCAGCCACCCCAAAGAAGAAGCTAGTGAAGGAAATGTTCTCAGCAATGGGACAGTGAGAAACAATTTGTGAGTAAGCAGAACTTTCTGGCTCCACTAAAGCTGCAGTGCCAGAACCTGTCTGTTCACAATGTCAACCAATCGCCTGTTAAACATTTAAACATTTAAGCCCTCCGGGACTCAGTTTTCTCATCTGTAAAGTGGGTGGGATAGGACTGGGCTGCTATCAGCCATCGAGACACCCCCAGCTCGCCTCTGGGATTCTAACAGTATCCTCGCACCTGTTTTGTTTGTTTTTAAAACAATTCCATTAAAAAATGAGCAAAGGATCTAAATAGACATCTCTCAAAAGAAGACACACAATGGCCAACAGGTATATGAAAAAAAATGCTCAGCATCACTATCATCAGGGAAATGAAAATCAAAACTGCAAAATGTGATATCATCTCTCCCCAGCCAGAATGGCTGTTATTAAAAAGGCAAAAAACAACAGCTGGCAAGGGTGTGAAGAAAAAGGGACTCATCCACTGGTTGGTGGGAACATAAATTAGTACAGCCATTATGGAAAACAGTAAGATTTCTCAAAAAACTGAAAGTAGAACTACACACCATCCAGCAATCCCACTACTAGATATTTAAAGGAAAGGAAATCCATCTGTTAAAGGGATGTTTGCACCCCCATCAACATTAACGGCAGCACTATTCACAATAGCAAAGATACAGACTCAACCGGAGAGCCATCAACAGATGAATGGATAAAGAAAGGTTGGTCTATTTACAATGGAATACCATCCAGCCGTAAAATAAGAATAAAATCCTGTCGTTTGCAGCAACATGGATGGAACTGGAGGTCATCGTGTTAAGTGGAATAAGCCAGGCACAGAAGGACAAATATGGCACGTTCTCACTCACATATGGGAGCAAAAAACAGTGGATCTCATGGAGGTAGAGAGTAGAATGATGGTTAACAGAGGCTGGGAAGGGAAGGGAGGATGGGAGAATGAAGAGAGGTTGGCTAACGGTACAAACATACAGTTAGATAGGAGGAAAAAGTTCTGACGTTGGATAGCAGAGTAGGGTGACTCTCGTTAACAACTACTGTATATTTTACAATAACTAGAAGAGAAGACTTGAAGTGTACTCAACACAAATGATGCATACTCAATGCTGGGTGCCAGTGGCTCACGCCTGTAATCCCAGCACTTTGAGATGCTGAGGTGGGTGGATCACTTGAGGTCAGGAGTTTGAGACCAGCCTGGCCAACATGGTGAAACCCCATCTCTACTAAGAAGACAAAAATTAGCCTGATGTCGTGGCACATGTCTATAGCCCCAGCTACTCAGGAGGCTGAGGCAGGAGAATGGCTTGAACCTGGGAGACAGAGGTGGCAGTGAGCTGTTGAGACGGCACCACTGCACTGCAGCCTGGGTAACAGAGCGAGACTCTAGCTCCAAAAACAAAAGAAAAATGGTAGCTCCTGGAGATGATGGACACCCCAAATACCACGACATGATCATCACACGTACTGTGCATGTGGGAGAATATCACACATACCTATGAGAAGGTGTAGGTTTTGCCGGGCGCTGTGGCTCACGCCTGTAATCCCAGCACCTTGGGAGGCCAAGGCGGGCGGATCACGAGGTCAGGAGATGGAGACCATCCTGGCTAACACGGTGAAACCCCGTCTCTACTAAAAATACAAAAAATTAGCCGGGCATGGTGGCAGGCGCCTGTAGTCCCAGCTACTTGGGAGGCTGAGGCAGGAGAATGGTGTGAACCTGGGAGTTGGAGCTTGCAGTGAGCTGAGATCCGGCCACTGCACTCCAGCCTGGGTGACAGAGCGAGACTCTGTCTC
>NC_045436.1:113524328-113533628 GCF_002776525.5 Piliocolobus tephrosceles | reverse complement strand
AAAAAAAAAAAAAGAGAAGGTGTAGGTTTTATGTATCAGTGAAAAACAGCATTTCTGCCAGGCATGGGGGCTCACGCCTGTAATCCCAGCACTTTGGGAGGCCGAGGTAGGTGGATCACTTGAGCTCAGGAGTTTGAGACCAGCTTGGCCAACATGGTAAAACCCCTTCTCTACAAAAAATACAAAGGGCATGATGGCAGACACCTGTAATCCCAGCTACTCAGGAGGCAGAGGCAGGTGAGGCTCTTGAACCCGGGAGGCCAAGGCTGCAACGAGCCAAGATCACACCATTGCATTCCAGCCTGGGCGACAGAGTGAGACTCCGTCTCAAAAATAACCACAGCAACAAAATTCCCTTTCCTCCCCGACAAGGGGGGTAACATCAGAAGCACTACCTGAGCCACTGTACAGGCTGGGAGGGAAATGTTTCTACAGTTTGAGAACCTTCTGGATCAGGCAAGAGCCGTGTGGAAGCGAAAGAGGAAGCGTCCTTCTGTTTACCTCACTCTGGTGGCGTCACACTTCCTCGCTTTGTGCATAACCTGCAGGCCGGCGGCCCACCCGTCCCCTGGGAGCGCCTGGCTGGCTCAGAGGTCTCTGCAGAGCAGTGCAGAGCAGGCTTTGGCTGCTCCCCCAGAAGCGAGAGCTGCTCCTCTGGAGCCCGTGGTGCTCTCACAAGCACTTTGGTCCAGCCACCCTTGGCAACGGTGGCACAGAGGTCAGCCCTCAGCGGCCAGCACATCCCACGGGGCGTCCCTTGGTGCAGTGGAAGGGGGGATGGCCGCAGGCAGGGCTAGGGGTCCTCCAAGAGGGCAGGGATCCCAGAAGGCACAGGTTCCAGCCCCAGTGCCTGGCTTGAGAACTGTGTCTTAAACAATAGAATTCTTTGTTTCAAAGAAAGTTTTTGGCAAATCCAAGTGAAGCTGGGTGGGAGTGGGAGCTCAGCCTTCCCTGTCCCTCCTCCTGCTCCTGGGACTTACAGAGGAACTCAGGGCCCTGGGAACATGGGACTTCCAGGTCTGGAGCAGTGGGGCCTCCCTCTGGTCTGTCTTCAAATGGTCTCTCTTCAAATGGCCACTCTCATGACCCACAAGGGTCAAGAGAGTGGCAGGTCCCAGGCTGTTCTGCTATGTACCCTGAGCCCGTCGTCTGGTTCACTCTGTCCAGGGTGCCCTGGGATGCAGGCTGACCATGTCACCCACCCCTCTGGCCTCTGCCCCTACCTGGAATGCACCTTGTGGGGTTTTACAGAACTCCATGGAGTGGCATATCTGCAGGTGCTCAGAAAGGACACATGAGAGAAAGCTCTTAGGACAATGCAGGGGCTTAATAACGACATGCTCAGACGAGGTCCCATCTACCCCGGGAGTCAGAACATCTGAGCTCTGGTCTGGCTCTTCTGTCCATAACTAGCCTGGAACCCCCACCCCAGGGCCTCAGTCTCCCCACGAGTTAAATAAGGGCCTGCGCATGGGGCTCTGTGGGTCCTCCCAGCGCTGACACTGCAGCTTCGCCACTGTCAGACGCAGCTGGCTGGGCCGAGTGGCAGCCCGGGGTCGGGAGGGGCTGCTTCTGCCCTCCGTGTGACTGTGGGCAGTGCACTTCCCTGCCGGCCCCAGGTTCCTCCTCGGTCTGGGGAAGGGTGTGATCACGTGGTCAGACACCATCGGGCCTTTGACCATCCTGCGTCCTAGCTCTGGCCACAGCCAGGGCCACAGGGCCTCTCAAGAGAATGAGCTCCAGTTGAGACAGCAGGCAGGTCTGCAGGAAGGCCTGAGGTCAGGCTGTGAGGCCCAGGTCAACGCTGGGCAGGAAGCAGACTCCTGTGAGGCCCCTGGGCAGTGGCCACAGTGGCCTCTCACAGACCTGACACCTGAGGGCAGGAGGGGAGCGTCTGCAAAAGCTCAGACACCTCCAGGAAGTTTCGGGCTTTTCTCCATCTCTAACCTGTGTGTGGTTCTCTGATCCAGCAGTTCTCAACTGGAGGAAATTTTGGGCCAGGCACTGTGGCTCACGCCTATAATCCCAACACTTTGGGAAGCCGAGGCAGGCTGATCACTGAGGTCAGGAGTTCAAGAGCAGCCTGGCCAACATGGTGAAACTCCATCTCTACTAAAAATACAAAAATTAGCTGGTCATGGTCGCAGGGGCTTGTAATCCCAGCTGCCCGGGAGGCTGAATCAGAACTGCTTGCAGAGGTTGCAGTGAGCTGAGATCACACCACTGCACTCCAGCCTGGGTGAGAGTAAGACTCCATCTCAAAAAAAAAAAAAAAAAAAAATCAACTGGGGGAAATTTTGTTCCCAGGGAATATTTGGCAATTTCTCGAAATGCTTTTGATTGTCACAACCGTTGGGGGTGGGGGGTGCCACTGGCATCAGATGCGCCAGGGAGGCTGCTCAGCACCATGCAATGCATAGAACAGCCCCTCACCAGAGAATGAGCCCCAAATGTCAGTGTCAGGGTTGTGAAACCCTGGTCTACACCAAATCCCGTCCACTCTCCAAAGCCCTGCTCCAATTCCACCTCCTCCAGGAAGACATCCTGGTCCCCAGTGCGTCGTTAGTGCCTCCATTGGCCTTGAGTCGGGTTTTCTGATATTCTTGGTGTTTGTGGTAACAGCAACACTCTCCTACAACGCGAGTAGCATCTACCATTTCAAAATCGCTCTCATTTCTACCTTCTCACACAGCCTCAGAGAAACATACAAAATACGCATGCGCCTTAGTGAATTATCATAAAGTGAATTCCTTTGAACCACCTTCCAGGCCAAGAAAGAGACCTTTGTTGCCCCTGATTCCCCCGGTACAATAACAGCCCTGTCTGCTGCTAAGCAACCACCGTCCTAACTTTTAGGGAAATAGCCTCGTTGTGGGTTTTGTTTTACAGGCTTATCACTCAACCATCCTTCTCTAGATAATGTAGTTTAATCTTGTCCTTGTAGACATCTTTTTTTTTTTTTTTTACACTGAGTCTCACTTTGTCGCCCAGGCTGAAGTGCAGTGATGCAATCTCAGCTCACTGCAACCTCCACCTCCCGAGTTCAAGCAATTCTCCTGCCTCAGCCTCCCAAGTAGCTAGGATTACAGGTGCATACCACCACACCTGGATAATTTTGGTATTTTTAGTAGAGACGGGGTTTCACCATGTTGGTCAGGCTGGTCATAAACTCCTGACCTCAACTGATCCACCCACGTTGGCCTCCCAAAGTGCTGGGATTACAGGCGTGAGCCACCTCGCCCAGCCTTGTAGACATTTTCAGTGTGCCTTTTGATAAGCTCTTGTCACCTGCAGGCATGCCTCCCTCCTTGTCTTTTCCTCGCCCTGTTTCCTGCAGCCTGCACTGTGTCGCTTCAGGCTCACTCTGCTGTTTGACACCCTCCTCTGTCCTCTACGTTCTCTGCAAACTGGCAGCTGGGTCCAGAAGCTCTGTAAGGCTCCTATTCAGTCCCTTGGGCAAGTCCAAAGGTTGTCTTGTGTTCCCACTGCAGGGCACGGGAAGGCCAGCTTGTCTCTCTCCTGGTTACATCAGTAGCTCCTGATGCTCCAGGCCCAGGCCCATTAATTCATCGGGGGCTGCAAAATGATGCAATTCTGACTCTAATGTTCCTGTTTTCGTTATTCTGTGGCAACCTCTTAGAAAGAGATGCTTCTTCTCATCTGCTGCTGGCTACCCAGTGGCACAGTTCAAATAAGAAATGGGGCTGGGCCAGCCGTGGTGGCTCACGCCTGCAATCCCAACCCTTTGGGAGGCCAAGGCAGGTGAATCACCTAAGGTCAGGAGTTCAAGACCAGCCTGGCCAGTATGGCGAAACCCCATCTTTACTAAAAATACAAAAATTAGCCAGGCGTGATGGCATGCGCCTATAGTCTCAGCCACTCAGGAGGCTGAGCCACGAGGATCACTTGAACTGGGGAGGTGGAGGTTGCAGTGAGCTGAGATTGTGCCACTGCACTCCAGTCTGGGTGACAGAACAAAACTCCGTCTCAAAAAAGAGAAAAAAGGAATGCATCTTTCCTTCTTTACCAGTTTTGGCAGAATGACTTAGTTCCCTCTTTTTTTTTTTTTTTTTTTTGTTTGAGACGGAGTCTCGCTCTCGCTCTGTCGCCCAGGCTGGAGTGCAGTGGCCGGATCTCAGCTCACTGCAAGCCCCGCCTCCCGGGTTTACGCCATTCTCCTGCCTCAGCCTCCTGAGTAGCTGGGACTACAGGTGCCCACCACCTCGCCCGGCTAGTTTTTTGTACTTTTTAGTAGAGTCGGGGTTTCACCGTATTAGCCAGGATGGTCTCGATCTCCTGACTTCGTGATCCGCCCGTCTTGGCCTCCCAAAGTGCTGGGATTACAGGCTTGAGCCACCGCGCCCGGCCGACTTAGTTCCCTCTTATCTTCCACCATGGAACAATCAAGGTTTTCTTGTTCAATAACACTACAATCACATGCATTTAAACATATTTGAGGCTGGGCGGGTGGCTCCCACCTGTGGGAGGCTGAGGCGGGCAGATCACCTGAGGTCAGGATTCAAGACTAGCCTGGCCAAAGTGGTGACACTTTGTCTCTACTAAAAATACAAAAAAAATTAACTGGGCCTGGTGGTGCGCACCTGTAATCCCAGCTGCTTAGGAGGCTGAGGCAGAAGAATTGCTTGAATCCAGGAGGCAGAGGTTGCAGTGAACCAAGATCGTGCCACTGGACTCCAGTTTGGGTGACAGAGCAAGACTCTGTCTCAAAATAAATACATAAATAAACAAACATTTGAAAGCTTTAATCAATGGCAATGACTATCCTTTTCCGGGCTCAAATGGTCCCATCCTTGCCTAGTGGATATCTCTTAAGTTGGCTGCAGAAGCCTTGGAGGTACCCTGGTGTCTTTGACGGTTTCATGCTGTGCAATGTGTCGGGATGGCCCCACTCACCTTGCAGATTTCCTGCTCCAGACCCGGAATCAGCCATTGCTCCAAAAAGCCCTGGTTTCTTGCTGTAGAAGTTTGTATTTCAAGACCACAGTGTGGATTCTAGGGATGCTCAGTGCTACTGGGTTGTTTTTTTTTTTTTTTTTTTTTTTTTTCTCCTCCTTAAGACCTTTACAGTAGACAGAGCTAGGAAATATACCAACATTTTTTTAAAACATAAAGGGCCTCATGAGTTCAAACTAATATTTCCAATTAGAATTCAGGACTAGAGTTTTGACTTAAACTCTTCTATATTACATTTGCTGTCTCCTTTCTTCCACACTTAGAATTCTGCTTCTCAGGAAAATGAAGGTACGCTGTCTCTCACAGTTGTTTATGTGCTCCTTTCCACTTTCTGCACTCAACGGTCTTGGAATAACAATGGTAAAATCCTAATAACAAACACCACTACTGCTACTAATAACACTACTGCTACCAGTACTCTACCAGGATTACTGAAAACAATTACATTGTTCTCATATGCTCTCCCCATTCTCCATCCAGTTTTCATATCCCATCTATATCTACATGGTCAGAGAATGTAGCCATCACATGTAAAATGTACAGTCCTAATAAGGGAAAAGGAGGCTGGCAAAAAAAAAAAAAAAAAGTCAAATAAGCTATAAGTCTGCCTTTCTTCTTGGTCCTCCTGCACAAATAATTCACAACCTTCCCACACCCAATTTATCACCAGAACTTTGGCTGATAGAAAAATGCGAGTTAGCTCACTGCAACCTTGGTGTTAGCGATGCTTCATGTGGCCCACTCCAGCACAACACAGCTCAGGCACCGTCCTATGAAATCCCCAGCAAGCCTTTGTCTCCCGGCCGTCAGCTCCTCTCTTGCTGATCTGCCCATTGCACCCTTGCAATGTATTTCCATACTTTATTTATTTATTTATTTATTTATTTATTATTTAGTTTTAGAGACAGAGTTTCACTGTCCCCCACGCTGGAGTGCAATGGTGTGATCTCAGCTCACTGCAACATCCACCTCCCAGGTTCAAGTGATTCTCCTGCCTCAGCCTCCTAAGTAGCTGAGACTACAGGCACGCACCACCATACCTGGCTAACTTTTTGTATTTTTAGTAGAGACAGGGTTTCACCATGTTGCCCAGGCTGGTCTCGAACTCCTGAACTCAGGTAATCTGCCCACCTCGGCCTCCTAAAGTGCTAGGATTACAGGTGTGAGCCACTGCGTCCTACCTTTCATACTTCAGTAAATCTGCCTTTCTTTACCTACGACGTCTTGGTAAATTCCTTTACTTCCAGTGACACTGGCCCCGAGTAGTCACTACCCAAGACATTCTACTCTCCTTTTTAACCTTCGTTTAGCCTTGGTTCTTTGTCTAGTGCTTCTGTTAAGGACTCTCTTGGTTGCCTGAAGGTCATTCTCTGTTAGGGTCCTTGGGCCTCTCAGGCCTTGAGAACATGATTTCCTGAGTCCTTTGGGGCTGCTTTTTGTTTGTATCTTTTATACTCCAAAGTCTGTTTTGCTGGGTGCATAGTACTTGGCTCACATTTTTTCTTGAGTATTTTAAGTACAGTATGTTTCTCCTTTTCTTCTGGTAGAACGTGTTGTGGTTGAAAAGTCGGACGACAATCTAATTTTCATTTTAGTATAAGTCCCTCACTCTTTTAACCTGTACTCAAGGATTTGTTTTTTTTAAGATTGGTAATTTTACTAGAACATGTTTTGGTATTGGTTACCCTGGGTCTGTATTTTCAAATATATGGTGTACTCTTTCAATACGTAGTTCCAAATATTTTTGTTTTAGGGAAGTTTTCTAAGGTATGGATGTTTGTAGTTATTCTGTTCCTTTCCTAGGGTCATCTCATGGAAAGAGATGTTAGTCTTGTCAAATGTTTTTTCACTGCCTAACTTGGAACCTCACCGTTCCTAGACGTCACCTCCTGCTGCCCCTGGCTCAGGGAAGGCACCTTAGTCTCTCAGCAGAGCAGGCCACAGCCTCCAACACCCAGGCCAGCCCCCTAGCCAGCTGCTCCTGCAGCCAAACACCTCATTGTCCAACTACTGCCTGCGTCTGTGGGTCTACCTCACCCTCATCCGACATCCACAGCGCAGACAGAGCCCCCAGGTCTTAACACACCCAGCCCTAGAGTGGCAGGCAAGGCTCCCTGGGAGCACGCCCTTGTCTCTATCTTCCTCTTGTCTTCTGGTCACATCAGTGCTGTTGCTGTGAGTGGGTTGAGGATCTTGAGATGTGAACCACTGTGGGTTTCCCCCGGACTTCCTGCTACCCGCAACCCGTCCCCCATCTGGGGTGAGTGGCCCAGGAAAGGGGTGGCAGAAAACGAAGAACAGAGGGGCTGAAATCGAGGCTGCAGCAGAAACCCAGGCTCTGGCCTGCAGGGAGGGCGATCCAAGGACAGACACAGAGCCGCTCCCACCTCGCTTCAGGCCAAGTCCCTTTCCAGGCTGGGGTGGGAATGATAGAAGCTCAGAAAAGTTTTGGGGGACTGGAAAGCCCTTTCCTTCATCTTCACTCCAGCCCAAGGCAGCCTCCCAGGCAGACACGTCTAGAGTGGCAGAGCGCGTGTCCCCAGGGGCCCGAGAGTGTGCAGCTTTGGGCAGACCCACAGGGGCCTGTCTATTAGACACAGGGCCCACAGCCATTTCCTGTATGGTGAGATGCCCAGAGATAGACGGAGCTGGGGCCACCTGAGCAGGTGTCAACATGCAGGGTCAGAGGCCCCAGCTCCATGCCAACCACAGCCTAGACTAGGACAGACTCCCAGGACAAGAGGAGGCCCCAGAGGAACTGAGAATAAGCCAGATAGTAAGGAACAAGCTGGCCACGACCCACATCACATTCAGCCCTAAAGCCACATGCAGCATCGGGTACGGAACGGGAGCTAATCAATGTTTGCAGAACTGGAAATCCCAAGTTATGTGAACTTGGCACATATACACAGAAGAACAGGCACACTCTGTTTGACTGGTCAGAAAGCCAAGGAACTTGCCCAGTCATCCAGCAAGAACGTGGGGACCTTGGGGTCTGAGCCGGGGATTCTCTGAGGCCTGAGCCCAGCCCACCACCCACTCATCACGAGCCATGCTGAGTGCTAGGTTGGCCCCAGCCTGGCTCCTGGCTGGTCTGGGCAGGCCACCAAGGCCCTGAGGCTGCAAGAAGGTGTCTGGCTAATCCCCAGGGAGGGCACACGTCTGGGAGGGAGGCCTGGGCCCCTCATGGAGCCAGGGGGTGGAACTGAGGCCTGAGCAAGGGCTATGTGGCTCAGCTTTGGAGTGTCTCCAGGAGAGAAGGATGCACCCCCTGCCGCAGAGCAGACCCTCCCGGCCCATCCACCCCACATGTACCCAGGAGAGGAGGAGCTTCTCAAACTGGTTCCCCAGGGCCTGGCCTGGCCTGGAGCCCTAGCTGTCCACCCTCCTGGCCTGAGCCAGGTTTGATTTCCTGCTACTTTGGAGGGGAGGGGTCCCGAGGCACCTAGGCCCCTCCTACTTGGAATGCAAGTGCAGTGGCTGCCAGAAGTCACTCATTCATTCACCGATTCCAGTTGTGCACCTGCTATATGTCAGGCACTGTTCTGGGCGAAGAGGGCGGCAGAGAGCAAGCTGGCAAGCTGGCCTCGTGGAGGTGGCATTCTAGCGAGGGAGTCAGACACCAAGTAAGGGGTGACACGGAGAACACAGCTAAATTGACACAGTGCCAGGTATTGTTCTAAGAGTTTTGTTTATGTCACTTAATTGTCACAGCACCCGTGACATAGCTATGTTGCTGTCTCCACTTTGCAGATGGGGAGGCCAAGACACAAGAGTGAACCCAGGGAGTCTGCAGCCAGAGTCCATGTTAAATACGTGAAATGGAGAGGGGATCAGATGTGGGAGTGCAGAGCAGACAAGGAAGGCAGTAGCAGGAGAGAAGCACATGTGTGTCTCTGTGTGCACGTGTGTGTCCATGCATGCATCTGTGTGTATAGGTGTGTGTATCTGTGTGTGTATCTGTGTGTATAGGCATGTGTGTGTGCATGTGTATGGGTGTACATGTGTATAGTTGCATGTACCTGTGTGCACACATGTGCATGTGTGTACTGTATGTATGTGCAGGTTGTGTGCATGTTTGTCTGTCTGCATGTATGCATATGTGCGTTTGTGAGGGGGTACATGTGTGGCTATGTGTGTATATCTGTGTGTATATCTGTGTGTGTGTCTGTGTGTATATCAGTGTGTATATCTGTGTGCATATCTATCTGTGTGTATATCTGTATGTGTATCTGTGTATATATCTGTGTGTGTGTCTGTGTGTATATCTGTGTGTGTCTATGTCTGTGTGTATATCTATCTGTGTGTATATCTGTGTGTGTGTCT
>NC_045436.1:113441732-113524228 GCF_002776525.5 Piliocolobus tephrosceles | reverse complement strand
AAAGGGAAATTCACATCCCTATGAAGCTGAAAATGGTGTGGGGCCCCCTGGTGGTCTTTCCAAGGCATTATCAGCAGGTCAAGTAGACCTTATGGGCCAGTGTACCTGAAATGAAAACAGAAAGGTAAGTCGTGTCACTAAGCTTTACTGGGAGATTCAGGGTCTTTGTCAGTGACAGAATCATCCAAAGTAAGTTGTTTGTTCACTGCAGATCGACACGGTTAGCTGTGTCAGGATTAAACTTACCCAGTGTCGACAGAGTGTAGCTTAATCCTCACAGAAGGGTGTCAATTACGTTGAAGAACAGCTGCCCAGCCTCCTATTGTCGGGAGAGGGGCAGGTGCGGCTCTCGCTTAGCCCAGTGCTGAAGGAGGCCGGGCTCACGTCAGGCCGTTCGTGTGAGCGAGCTGGATTTTTAGCACACTGGGACCATAAAGTACAAACATCTATTTTGAACTTGTGGGTGACCTTCTTCTGTGCTGCTTGAGTCTCTGTGGACCTTTCTCTGTTTCCTTCCTAAGGAGTCTGTGCCAGGGTCCCAGGCGTTCTCTGGGCTGTACCTCCGCGCCTGCGCACTCGGGAGCCTCTTCCTGGTGGCTGTGGGACTGGGCTGGGCCCACACTGTCAGCATCGTCCGGGATAAGCAAGCCCGTCCCTCTGCACCTCAGTGTCCCCAGCTGCTGAACAGGACTAATCAACTGACCGTCAGGATTAATGAGCTCGAGGAGCAGCCATGGGCGCAGGGAACTCAGTGCGGGGAGCACGGGTGCAGGGAGCATAGGCATGGGGAGGATAGATACGTGTGGGGAGCGTGGGTGTGGGGATCGTGGGTGTGGGGAGCACGGGTGTCAGGAGCACAGGGGTGGGGAGCATGGGTGCGGGGAGCACGGGGGCCGGGAGCACAGGGTATGGAGAGCATGTGTGTGCTTGCTCTGCTCTGACAGATGCTGCCGAGCACGTACTCTGTGCTCAGATGGGTCAGAGCCTCAATGCCTCTTTTAAAAAAAATCTTTCTTTTTCTAAAGATAGGACTTCCCTTTTCCTGGTGGCCCCTTTTAGTCGATACTCTTTTAAGCCTGCTTTTCCAGAGGAAAGCTAGGAAGGATGGCCTCTGTAGGTTCCAGTCTGGGCATATCTGGAAGAATGGCCTGTTTTAGGGTTGAGTCTGGCGTATCTGGGGACATCTTTGAACCTCTGCTCCGAGTCCCAGAGCCACCTGTAGAGGCTCCCCAAATGTCTGCTGGGACTTTCCCCTCTGCTCGGGGATGATGAAGAGCAGAACCTCACTCTGCCACGACCTCTGGGGTCCTCCTTCCTGGCGGGCAGTGCCTCGGTGGCCAGTGTGTGTAGGAGGCCGGGCTGGCACCTTTGGGCTATGCTCTGCAGCGGGGCCTCGTGACATGGGACATCCTTGTGCTCTGCATCGGGACTGGTGATGTGGAGCATCGTCGTGCACTGTGGACCACATGGGGTGCACAAGAGTCAGACAGCTCCTGGAATTCGGACCCTGCCTCTGTCTCAGGTCACCCACATGTCTGTGGCACTTCTGGGGGATTGTGGGGACCTTACGAGTCTGTGTCCCCAACCCTCACTGGCTGGACACCTGTGCCAGGCTGGAGCTTTATGTGTCACCATCCCCTGTTTCGAGTTGTGTGAATATTTATTTTCATTACCTACTCTCATAAGCTTTCCTTTTTTTTTTTTTTTTTTTGAGACGGAGTCTCGCTCTGTCGCCCGTGCTGGAGTGCACTGGCCAGATCTCAGCTCACTGCAAGCTCCACCTCCCGGCTTTATGCCATTCTCCTGCCTCAGCCTCCCGAGTAAGCTGGGACTACAGGCGCCTGCCACCTCGCCCGGCTAGTTTTTTGTATTTTTTAGTAGAGACGGGGTTTCACCGTGTTAGCCAGGATGGTCTCGATCTCCTGACCTCGTGATCCGCCCGTCTTGGCCTCCCAAAGTGCTGGAATTACAGGCTTGAGCCACCGCGCCCGGCCAAGCTTTCCTTTTTTAAAAAAAAATTCAGAGACAGACTTTGAAGTCCCCTGGCCCCACCCTCTGTGGACCTAATGGTATTGCAGAAATTATGGCTTCAATTGTGTGTAATAACTGGGGTTACTTTAAAAGTCATGTAAAGGAACAAGGGGGAGTGGCCATTTCAAGCGGTACATCGTGCTGGATTCTTAAGTGAACATTATCAGGCTTTCAACACATTTTCTCTTTTTATTGACTTTGGAGAATATAATGGATGCTCAGAAGCTGTTGGAGTATAGTAACAGGAAGTCATCCTTAAGGAACTATTTAAGCAAGGGGACAGCTGGAGTAAATGTAAGTTATGAACACACACTTATTCCAAACCAGAGAAATAAAAGCATCCACTGTGCTGGGGTTGAAACTTGGTTGCTAGTGTGTCTTTCCTGCCCACAGTGACTGTGGCAGTGCTGTGGGCAGGAAATTCTGGAAAGAAGACTTGGTGCCAGTGGTAGTTTTTGTGACGATTCATTTGCTTTCAGCTCAAGTGACTATAGTCTTACTTACAAATGGCTATGTCTCCACCAGTGGACCACGACATTGACATAAGACAAATGAGAAATGGCCCCTGGGTTTTTAACAACTATTATTTTTAATGGACACGTTATGGTGCATATCCATGGGATACAGTGTGATATTTCAATACATGTTTATCATGTGTAATTAGCAAATAAGGGTAATTAGCATGTCCATCTTCTCAAACATTTGTGATTTCTGAATGCTGGGAATATTTAAAATCCTCTCTTCTAGCTGCTTGAAAATCTACAATAAATTATAAACTATAGTCACCCTACAAGGCTATAGCACACTAAACCTCATTTTTACTATCTAGATGTAATTTTGGATCCATTAGCCAACCTCTCCCTTTCTGCCCTCCCACCGCCCTTTCCTGTCTCTAGATTCCACTGTTCTATCTTCAGAGGGTAGAATATCATTTTCCTCATAGAGATCTTTAACCCTCTTGGTTAGACTTCTTCTGAGGTATTTTTATTTTTATTTGATATTTTTGTAGCTAAATTGGATTGCTTTCTTGATTTCTTTTTCCACTGGCTCATTGTTAGTCTATAGAAATGTTACTGAGTTTTATATGTTTATTTTGTATTCTGCAACTTTACTGAATTTGTTTATTGGTTCAAAGGGATTTTTGCTGGAGTCTTTTTTTTTTTTTTTTTTTTAAATATATAAGAGCATATTGTCTGAAAACAGACAATTAGAGTTCCTCCTTTCCACTTTGGGTGCCCTTGATTTCTTTCTCTTGCCTCACTGCTCTTGACTAGGACGTTCAGTGCTGTGTTGGATAGGAGTGGCACAAGTGGGCGTCCTTGTCTTGTTACAGATGTCAGAGAAAAAGCTCTTAGTGTTTCCCCGTTCACCATTATGTTAGCTGTGGGTTTGTCACATATGGCCTTTATTGTGTTGAGGTATGTTTCCTTCAGTGCCTAGTTTGTTGAGACTTTTTATCATGAAGCAGCGTTGAATTTTATCAAATGCTTTTTCTGTATCTATCGAAATGATATGGTTTTGTCCTTATTTCTATTGATGTGATATAGTGTGTCTATTGATTTGTGTTTATTGAGCAATCCTTGCATCCTGGGGTAAATCCCACTTGATCATGGTGTATCATCTTTTTGATTTCCTGTTGGATTCAGTTTGTTAGTATTTTGTTGAGGATTTTTGCAGCTGTGTTCATCGCGGTAGTGATGTATAGTTTTCTCTTTTTATTGTGTCCTTGTCTTATTTTGGTATCAGGGTAATGCTGACCTTGAAGAATGAACTTGGCAGAATTCCCTCCTCTTCAATATTTTTGGAATAGTTTGAGAAGAATTGAAATAAAAATGTGTGGAATTCAGCTGTGAAGTCACCTAGTTCTGGGATTTTCTTTGTTGGGAGACTTTTTATTATTACATAGTCATACATGTTACTCATTATTGATCCGTTTAGGATTTCCGTTTCTTCTTGGTTCCATCTTGGTAAGTTGTACATGTCCAGGAATTGATCCATTTCCTCTGGATTTTCCAATCTCTTGACGTACAGTTGTTAAAAATAGTCTCTAATGATCCCTTGTATTTCTGTGGTACCAACTGTAATTCTCTTTTTCTGTTTCTAATTTTATTTATTTGGGATTTCTTTTTTTTTTCTTAGTGTAGCTAATGGTTTGTCTACTTTATTTATCTTTTCAAAAAGCCAACATTTTTTTCTTCATCTTTCATATTTGTTACTTTCAAATGATCTACTTCCTCTTTGATCTTTGTTATTTCTTTTCTTCTACCACTTTTGGATTTGATTTGTGCTTGCTCTTCTAGCTCATTGCAGTTCATTTTTAGGTTGTTTATTTTAAATCTATTTTTTAAATGTAGGAGTTTATTGTTATAAACTTTCCTCTTAATACTGCTTTTGGCCGGGCGTGGTGGCTCAAGCCTGTAATCCCAGCACTTTGGGAGGCCGAGACGGGCGGATCACGAGGTCAGGAGATCGTGACCATCCTGGCTAACACTGTGAAATCCCGTCTCTACTAAAAAATACAAAAAACTAGCCGGGCGAGGTGGCGGGCGCCTGTAGTCCCAGCTACTCCGGAGGCTGAGGCAGGAGAATGGCGTAAACCCGGGAGGTGGAGCTTGCAGTGAGCTGAGATCCGGCCACTGCACTCCAGCGTGGGGGACAGAGCAAGACTCCGTCTCAAAAAAAAAAGTACTGCTTTTGCTGTATACCATAGGCGTTGATATTTTGTGTTTCTGTCTTCAATTATTTCAAGAAATTTTTTAATTTCCTTCTTAATTTCTTCATTGACCCATTGGCTATTCAAGGGCATATTTTTTAATTTCTATGTATTAATACAGTTTTGAAAGTTTTCCTTGTTGATTTGTTTTCTGTTTGTTTGTTTATTAAACTTTATGTTCTAGGGTACATGTGCACAATGTGCAGGTTTGCTACATATGTACACATGTTCCAAGTTGGCATGCTGTACCCATTAACTCGTCATTTACATTAGGTATATATCGTAATGCTATCCTTTCCCTCTCCCCTCACACAACAGGCCCCGGTGTGTGATGTTCCCCTTCCTGTGTCCAAGTGATCTCACTATTCATTATCCCACCTATGAGTGAGAACGTGCAGTGTTTGGTTTTCTGTCCTTGTGATAGTTTGCTGAGAATGATGGTTTCCAGCTGCATCCATGTCCCTACAAAGGACATGAACTCATTCATTTTCACGGCTGCATAGTATGCCATGGTGTATATGTGCCACATATTCTTAATCCAGTCTGTCATTGATGGACATTTGGGTTGGTTCCAAGTCTTTGCTATTGAGAATAATGCCGCAGTAAACATACATGTACATGTGTCTTTATAGCAGCATGATTTATAATCCTTTGGGTATATACCCAGAAATAGGATTGCTGGGTCAAATGGTATTTCTAGTTCTAGATCCTTGAGCAATCGCCACACTGTCTTCCACAATGGTTGAACTAGTTAGCAGTCACACCAACAGTGTAAATGTGTTCCTATTTCTCCACATCCTCTCCAGTACCTGTTGTTTCCTGACTTTTTAATGATTGCCATTCTAACTGGTGTGAGATGGTATCTCATTGTGGTTTTGATTTGCATTTCTCTGATGGCGAGTGATTATGAGCATTTTTTCGTATGTCTATTGGCTGCATAAATGTCTTCTTTTGAGAAGTACTGTTCCTTGTTGTTGATATATAGCTTTATTCTGTTACAGTGTGAGAATATCCTGGATGTTATTTCAAATTTATTTATTTATTTATTTATTTATTTATTTATTTATTTATTTATTTTTTTGAGACGGAGTCTTGCTCTGTCGCCCGGGCTGGAGTGCTGTGGCCGGATCTCAGCTCACTACAGGCTCCGCCTCCCGGGTTGACGCCATTCTCCTGCCTCAGCCTCCGGAGGAGCTGGGACTACAGGCGCCCGCCACCTCGCCCGGCTAGTTTTTTGTATTTTTAGTAGAGACGGGGTTTAACCGTGTTAGCCAGGATGGTCTCGATCTCCTGACCTCGTGATCCGCCCGTCTCGGCCTCCCAAAGTGCTGGGACTACAGGCTTGAGCCACCGCGCCCGGCCCATTTCAATTTTAAAAAAATGTATTGAGACTTCTTTTGTAGCCTACCATGTGGTTGATTCTAGAGAATGTTCCATGTGCTGAGGAGAAGAATGTGCATTTTGTATCCGTTGGATGAAATGTTCTGTAAATGTCTGTTAGTTCCATTTGGTCTACACTGTACTTTCAACTTGATATTTTGTTGTTATTTTCTGTCTAGATGACCTCCAGTGCTGACAGTGGGGTTTTGAAGCCCCTACTATTGTTGTGTTGGTCTCTCCCTCTCACTCTCTCTCTCTCTCTCTATATATATATGTGTGTGTGTGTGTGTCTGTGTGTGTGTATATATATATGTGTGTATATATATATTTGAGACGGAGTTTTGCTCTTGTTGCCTAGGCTGGAGTGCAGAGGTGCAATCTCAACTCATTGCAACCTCCACCTCCCGAGATCAAGTGATTCTCCTGCCTCAGCCTCCCAAGTAGCTGGGATTACAGGCATGTGTCACCATGCTGGGCTCATTTTTTATATAAAAGGATTATAGTGGAGGCTGAGGACAAATTGGGACCTAACTTGGCCTGGCGAGGAGGACAGAGGTCAGATGGGTCTGTAGAAAAGGAAGACTGGAAAGACTCAGCGAAGCTTGGGGTTGGGACTAAGGGGACAGGCAGGAGGGAAAGAAGGAAGATTTGGGACGAGTTGCATTGGGTAAAGAGACTAGGGAGGGACCGTTATGTAAAAGAATGCCTGGACGTCAGGCACCTGAGACCAGTTGCCCATTTTAAGGCAAGAATTATTTAGATCTTGTAGGACGGAAAAATCAAAAGTGCCATTTTCTGACTCTTTGGAACTACTGTTGAATTTGTATTGGGGTTAAGCGGCATCGTAGAAGAAAATAAGGCATTTAGGTTTCAGGTCAAGTGTGAGTTGAAGAGGTTTTAAGTTCTTCAGAACACAGGCTAAGGGAGAAGAAGGAGGAACGGAGGGTGGAAGGTTGCCCATAGTGAAGGAGACAAGCCCAGAGAAAAGAGAGAGTAGAGACACAGAAGGAGTTCGGGGGTTCTTGCCCTCCAGAAAAGCAGGAAAGGGGTCGGGGAGTGGAAGTAATGGACTGGGGCGCAAAATTAAGAGGTCGGGTTTCTTGCCCCTCCCCCAGAAAAGCAGAGAAGGGGTAGAAACAGGGAGAGAAGGGGTTCGAGTGCTTGTCCCTCCCCCAGAAAAGCAGAGAAGGGGTAGAGACAGGGAGAGAAGGGGGTCGAGGTGCTTGCCCCTCCCCCAGAAAAGCGGGGCTTGCCACTAAGGGTGAAGGACCAAGGGAGGCGTCCCTGCAGCGTGGTCAGACACCTCTGAAACGTGGGTGAGTAATCAGAGAGGCGTCCCTGCAATGATTAAACACCAAGGGAAGGCTGCCTTCCCCAGTCTGTGACCCGGCGCCGTCGTTTTGGGTTCGTGGATAAAACGTGTCTCCTTTGTCTCTACCAGAAAATGAAAGGAATTGAAATTAAGAGAAGGGAGAGATTGAAGGGTGGCGCAAAGATTGAAAGGAGAAAGAGGTGGAGCAATAGTGAGAGAGGTTGGAGAAGATGGTAAGAAGAGGCTGCTTACCCAATTTAAAATTGGCGAGATGTTCCTTGGGCTGGTTGGTCTGAGGACCAGAGGTCGTAAGTAGATCTTTCTCACAGAGCAAAGAGCAGGAGGACAGGGGATTGATCTCCCAAGGGAGGTCCCCTGATCCGAGTCACGGCACCAAAATGACATGCGCATCTGTGTGAAGAGATCACCAAACAGGCTTTGTGTAAGCAACATGGCTCTTTACTTCACCTGGGTGCAGGCGGGCCGAGTCCGAAAAGAGAGTCAGCCCCCTTCCATTTTTTAAAGCAGTAGTCATTAGTAGAGCCTACTGCCATTTCTCCTTGAGCTCCACACAGTGGATGGTAAGCATTTGCTTTATGAAAGCAAAGTCCCATGCTCTTTGTGCTAAGTCTCCTCTGCCTTTCTGTGAGAGGCTAGAATTGGGATCGACCCTCAGGTGTGCCAGAGCCTTGGTACATGTCTCAGTTCTGGAATCTACTCTGTGCTTGTTGCCTTCCATCCACCGACAGCCGTCTGTCTTCCTGTCACTCCTTCAACACGGAGTCCAGCAGTGCGCACACAGGTGAGCCTGTGTGAATGCTGGTTTTGTAGGATATTATCGGGACCTTAGTCATCTTTTCACCAGGAAACCAGACACTGCAGAGGACTTACAGAAAAGCCCAAAGAAGCCCTATCAGTAGAATCATAGAGACAGAATTCTATAACCATAGGAAATGGCATTGATTATCATGAAATGTGCATTTATGTGAGGCATAGTAAAACATCACATTTCTTACTGGGTAAGAGCTTGGAAAAGAGATTACGAAAGTATAACTGACTCTACTCTTGTATCGTGGAACATGGTAAAATGATGCAAGGTACTGTATAGAATGGAACAAACAGAATAGAATTCTATAGAGTAGCGCAGAATAGAACAAGTAGTATAATGTTATATAGGGCAGCATAGAATAGAAGAAACAGTGTAACATTATGTAGTATAGTATACAATAGGACAAATAGTATGACATGGTCTAGAATAGAACAAGTGGGATAGTATTGTAGAGTATACAGTTGAACTAATGCCGTAGTACTGCATAGCATAATACAGTCTAGATGAGAACACACAGCATAGCATTAATATTACGTAGTGTGGTGTGGAATAGTAGAGTCGCATGGCACAGAACAGAGAGGATAGTGTTCTGTAGCACTGAAGCAGGAGTTTTGCTCTTTAGCTCAGCTGGGTCCAGGTTCTTGTCTCGTGACCAGGAAGAAACAGGCACGGGGACATCGAAGAGTGAGTGCAGTGGAACTTATTAAGCTAAAAGTTAAGCTCTCAGCGAGAATAGGGGTCCTGAGAGCAGCTTGCTGGTCGCCCGCTTCCCAGCTGACTACAAGGGCTTTTATATAGAAGCTGATGGGGCTGGGCTCCCTGTGTAAGGATTAAATTTCTGGTGGTTCCACCCCATTCTCCCGTGTGCATGGGGACCTTTAGTCTGCTACGAGCATGTTTAGGCGAGGCCCCCCGTGCAAGTCCCCCTATCTGCACAAAACGTGGGCTGGAGGCTCTCTGGGACCCTTCCCTTACTGTCTGCCTAAAGCAAGCTGGCTACCTCCTTTCTGTATAGGAGAAAATAGAATAGAATAGAACAGATAGTACAGTATTTTATAGTATAGAATGAAGCTGTAGTATTCTATCGTAGAGAATGGAATAGTATAGAATAGAACAAACAGATCATACTAGTGTAGTATAGAATAGTGGCCTCACGCAGCACGGAGCAGTGTTGTGCTCCCTATGTACAGAGTGTAACCAGCAGGAGAGCGTTCTTCAGTGGGGCGTCACTGGCCCTTCATATTTCTTTGGTTCTGCGGAAATGAGGAGAGGGAGTTAAGAGAGGGGGAGGAGGTTGGCTTTCTTACTTTTAAGGCGCTCATTACTTCTTGGGGATCATTTGATGGTCCCCTTTGGTAGTATTCTGTGAAGCAGTCTCTGTACTCTGTGTAGGGTGAAATGTGGAGAAGTCTGTGGACTCTATAGGGTGAAATGTGGGGCAGTCTGTGGACTCTGTAGGGTGAAATGTGGGGCACTCGGTGGACTCTGTGTAGGGTGAAATGTGAAGCAGTCGGTGGACTCTGTAGGGTGAAATGTGGGGCAGTCTGTGGACTCTGTAAGGTGAAATGTGGAGCAGTCTCTGTACTCTGTGTAGGGTGAAATGTGGAGAAGTCTGTGGATTCTGTGTAGGGTGAAATGTGGAGCAGTCTGTGGACTCTGTAAGGTGAAATGTGGAGCAGTCTGTGGACTCTGTGTAGGGTGAAACATGAAGCAGTTGAGAAAGGATGAAGTCAGAAGTAGCTCAGCAGAGATGCACCAACTCTTGCCTGGGAGACTGTGGAGCAGTCTGTGGACTCTGTGTAGGGTGAAATGAGGTGTTTTATGTAAATAGTTGTCTCCTGCCTGGCACATGGCAGAGCCTCCGTGGATCTTGCCGTCAGGACCCCTCTGATAACTTCTCTACAGTGCCCTCCACACTCTAAATACCACACATTGTGGGAAGTCCGGGCCTTTTCAAAGGCTGGGTTTCATTTTAACAAAATTGGAATGCCCTGCATATTTGGAATGGCCAGATCATCCTGCACTTTTGACTTCACCTGTCCAGCTGGGTTCACCTCCCTGCGTGCTGCCAAGGTTTATGGCGGAATTCCCTGACGCCACTACCCTCACTGCCTGCACCTGAATCTGCTGTGGGGTCATTTCCTTATTGGACTTGTCTGGGGACCTCCTGAGGGGTGGATGGGTCAGGACTGGGTTATCTGGGGAAGGTGTTCACGGCATTCCTGTTTGCAGTCTGTGTCCCTGTTGGAAGAGATGCTTTTAGCACATCCGTTAATCCAGACGTGATTAGCAAGGGGTGCCTCTCCCAGATAAGAGTTGGTGCGTCTCTGCTGAGCTTCTTCTGACTTCATCCTTTGTCAAGTTTGTTACAGAGAACTTTGGTTTCTCAAGGTTTAAGAATTAATGTCAGAGAGCAATTTAGTGTTCTTTTTGAGTCACCAGCCTTGCTGTGGATGATTCGTGAGTCCTTGGTGGTTAGGGCCGCAGCACAATCGGTGGGCCGTCTGTTCCCCACCCTGGTGGATACTTTCTCACGCAAAGAAATGTATTCTGTTAACATGCCTCAATTAGAATATTTTAGTAGGAGACAGAGTTATGGCTCTTGTTTTAATTTGTAATAGATGATTACTGTAGCAGGGTCAAGGTTGAGACTTGCAGTGTAGCTCATGGAAAACATTGATTAGAAACACCCAAAATGTATCACCAGCTTTGTTGCTGCAGCTCCAAGGGACTAGGAATGCATATCTATTTTTTCTTTTGTTATTATTTATTATTTTTATTTTTGAGACAGTCTTGCTCTGTCACCCAGGCTGGATTGCAGTGGCATAATCTCAGCTCACTGTAACCTCTGCTTCAAGGGTTCAAGAGAATCTTGTGTCTCAGCCTCCTGAGTAGCTGGGATTACAGGCGCCTGCCGCCATGCCCAGCTAATTTTTGAATTTTTAGTAGAGACAGGGGTCTCACCGTTTTGGCCAGGCTGCTCTTGAACTCCTGACCTCAAGTGATCTGCCAACCTTGGCCAAACAAGACAGAGACCATCCTGGCTAACACGGTGAAACCCCGTCTCTACTTAAAAATACAAAAAACTAGCCGGGCAAGGTGGCGGACGCCTGTAGTCCCAGCTACTCAGGAGGCTGAGGCAGGAGAATGGTGTAAACCCGGGAGGCAGAGCTTGCAGTGAGCTGAGATCCGGCCACTGCACTCCAGCCTGGGCCACAGAGCGAGACTCCGTCTCAAAAAAAAAAAAAAAAAAAGGAAGGAAAGAGGCTAATCCCCAGAGAAAACTCTAGATCCTTATCAGCCTGGGCATGGCACCAGAGAAATCTACATACCACACTGTATAAACTAGCCTTTATCTACTGTTAAAGTCAAATAAAATATAGAGACAAATTTAACATTTTTGGGGGGAAGCAAGAATTGCAATTCTAGGTCATAAACAGAGACAGGGTGATCTTCCGTATGTTCAAAGAACAAAGAGAAGGTTGGAAGTTTTATAAAAAGGAGAAACGTTACATATTGTTTTGAAAGAATGTTCATCAGCACTAGTAAAGTTTTGGGGAGGGGGCAAACTCTGATTGGTGAGTGGCTGCAGTGGGTAAAATTAATCTTACAGTCTCAGCAGCTGTTTCAGTAGCTACTAGATAAAACTGGTTTCGGGTTTTAACAGGCGGTTTCAGCAGTCAAGCTTGCCAAGAATTACATTCTTGGAGCAACATTTTGTGCCCTGTGTGCTTTTTCTTCCTTTCCTCTAAATGCCCTTTTATAATTAAAAAAATATTTTTAGAGACAAGATCTCCTGTCGCCCAGGCTGGAGTGCAGTGGTGCAATCATAGCTTACTTCAGTCTCAACTTCCTGGGCTCCAGCAATTGTCTCGAGTAGCTGGGACTACAAGTATGAGCCACCCCACCAGCTAATTTTTTTGTTTGTTTTTTGTAGAGACGAGAGTCTCCTTACATTGCCCAAGCTGGTGGTAAGCTCCTGGTCTCAAGCAATGCTCCTGCCTCAGCCTCCTGAAGCACTGAGCTACTGCACCTGGCCTCGACATTTTTAGTTGGGCATGATAAGAATGACCCAATTGAGCTCACTTGGACTCGGGAAGGGGAACATCACACACTGGGGCCTATCATGGGGAGGGGGGAGGGGGGAGGGATTGCATTGGGGAGTTATACCTGATATAAATGATGAATTGATGGGTGCTGACGAGTTGATGGGTGCAGCACACCAACATGGCACATGTATACATATGTAACAAACCTGCACGTTATGCACATGTACCCTAGAACTTAAAGTATAATAAAAAAAAAAAAAAAAAAAAAAACAAAAAAAAAAAAAAAAAGAAGAATAACCCAATTAATATAATTAACTTACTTTCTTTTCTTTTCTTTTCTTTTTTTATTTGAGACAGAGTTTCACTCTTGTTGCCCAGGCTGGAGTGCAATGGTGTGACTTTGGCTCACTGCAACCTCCACCTTCCGGGTTCAAGTGATTCTGTTGCCTCAGCCTCCCACGTAGCTGGGATTACAGGCGCCCACCACCATACCCAGCTAATTTTTTTGTATTTTTATAAGAGACAGGTTTCACCATGTTGGCCAGGCTAGTCTCAAACTCAGGTGATCTGCCCACTTCAGCTCCACAAAGTCCTGGGATTACAGGTATGAGCCACCACATCCAGCCAATGAACTTTCATGCTATCTTTTGTTACTACATATTTTCCTTCTCACTATTTCCTGCCCCTAGAGACTCAAGGTACTTTTCCTTTTTCTTGTCACTTCTCTAAAAATTTATAGTTCCTTTGCTAAGATGCTATATAAAAACAAGTTCAAAACAAACCTTTGAGTTACTCATTTCCTGGGTACTCCATATTGCATATTCTGTACACATGTTAATCAACTTCTATTTGTTTTTTCAATTGTTAACCTTTTTTGCTGTTATGTTAATCTGTCTTTTGTCAGTCTAATTTTCATGGCCCCAGCTGAGAACATAAGATGGGTAGAGGAATCGATTTTTCCTCCCCTCACAGCAAGACCATCTTCTTTTTTACTTTTTAGAGTCAAGTTCTCACTCCGTTACTCAAGCTGGAGTGCCGTGGCATGATCATAGCTCACTGCAGCCTTAAACTCCTGGGCTCAAGTGGTCCTCCCACCTCAGCCTCCCAAGTAGCTGGGACTACAGGTGCACACCCCCATGCCCGGCGAATTTTAAACAAATTTTGTTTTAGAAACGAGGTCTTGCTATGTTGGCCAGGCTAGTCTCAAACTCCTGGGCTTACGCACTCCTCAGCCTCTTGAGTTACCGGGATTACAGATGTGAGCAACTGTGCCTATCTGCCTTCTTTTTAAAGGATGAATAATATTCCATTGTGTGTACATACCATATTTTCTTTATCCATTCATGCCTAGATGGACATTTAGATGTTTGATAAGGATGTTACTTTCCTCCTGGTATTGGAAGGACATCTTCCAAATGGAGATTTTATCTCTTGTTTTCAGGAAGAAAATGGGGAAGGTCAGAGTGAATTTCTTGTCCCTGCTGGGTTTTGTAAGTGCCTTTCACTCAAAATAGTCCTCATACTAAAGTGGCATATTTGGGGTGGTGTGTTCTGAGCTCCTTCAGCATACTTGAAGTTCAGGAGAAAAGACACAAGAGAATGTAGGAGAGCAATTCTGAGATAGCTGAGTATTTTCCAAAATTGAATAAAAGACATAAATTTGAAATTTGGGGAGCACAACAAATCCCAAGCAAGCTTAAACAAAATTCAATATCTGGACACATCGTAGTTAAACCACACGACACTGTTATGACTGTCACACATGTCCGTGTGAAGAGACCACCAAACAGGCTTTGTGTGAACAATAAAGTTTTTTAATCACCTGGGTGGAGGCGGCTGAGTCCAAAAACGGAGTCAGCAAAGTGTGGTGGGATTATCATTAGTTCTTATAGGTTCGGGATAGGCAGTGGAGTTAGGTGCAATTTTTTGTGGGCAGGGGGTGGATCTTAAAAACTACATTCTCAAGGGTGGGGAGGATATTATAAAGTAACTTCTCAAGGGTGAGGAGGGAATATCGTACAAAGTACATTATCACAAGGGCAGGGAGGGTGTATTGTCACAAAGTCAATTGATCCATTAGGGTGGGGCAGGAACAAATCACAATGATGGAATGTCATCAGTGAAGGCAGGAACTGGCTATTTTCACTTCTTTTGTGGATCTTCAGTTGCTTCAGGCCATCTGGATGTATACGTGCAGGTCACAGGGGATATGATGGCTTAGCTTGTGCTCAGAGACCTGAAAATCACCTGATGGGTTCTTCTTGCTCACTGCACAGGCAAAATCAATTCACTGACATCATAGTACTGCCGTAGAGAAAGAGTTCAATTAACAGTCCTAGCAGGAGCATGAGTGCTATTACTCAAATCGTCTCTCCAAGAACTCAGAGGCTAGGGTTTTAATGGATAATTTGGTGAGTTGGGGGTCTAAGGAAGGGGGTTGCTGATTGGGGACAAAATTACAGGGGCATGGAAAACAATCTTTATGCACTGAGTATGCCCTTTGGGTGAGGGCCACAGGATTAGTTGACTAATGGTCATAGGTCCTGGTGGGGTCAAGTGGTTACCAGAATGCAAAAGTCTGAAAAACATGTCAAAAGACCAATCTTAGGTTCTACAGTAGTGATGTTCTCTATAGGAACAATTGGGGAAGTCACGAATCTTGTGACCTCTAGCCACATGATTCCTGAGCAGTAAGGGATTATAGAAACTATGCCTACATTTAGCAGAATTCGGGTTCCTCCCATAATCCTATCTCATAGCCTTCCATTAGTTTTACAAAGGTGGCTTTTCCATTAGTTTTACAAAGGGCAGAGGTTAGTCTGAGGGAGGGGTTATTATCATCCTTTCTTTAAAGTTAAAACTATAAACAGACTAAATTCTTCCCACGATTAGCTTGGTCTGTGCCCAGGAATGAGCAAGGAGAGCCAGCTTATGAGGCTAGAAGCAAGATGGAGTCAGCCATGCTAGACTTCTCTCACTGTCATCATCTTCGCAAAGGCGGTTTCAACAAAAAGACAAATATCTGAAAAGCAACCAGAGTGTTGGATTACTGAAATCATTTTCCTGAGGAACAGCCGTCAATGCTTTGGCTTTGCCTGGTTAAAATTAGAGTATTCCCCAAATTTCCAAAGATCATAGTATATTTTCAAGAAAATAAGAATGGAGTAAGACTAATAAGTAGAAATTTACCCTGGCCAACATGGTGAAAACCCATCTCTACTAAAAATACAGAATAAACCGGGCATGGTGGCACACACCTGTAATCTCAGCTGCTCAGGAGGCTGAGGCACAAGAATTGCTTGAACCCTGGAGGCAGAGGTTGCAGTGAGCCAAGACTGTGCCGCTGCACTCCAGCTTGGGTGATGGAGCAAGACTCTGTTTCAAAAAAAAAAAAAAGACGAATGAGTAGAAATTTCTAGTTTCAATGGCTGTGTGATGTGTGATACAGCTAGCATGAGTAAACTTCTCATATTTGATTTTTAAAAGGGCACTGGATGATGAAAATTGAACAGTATTTATCCGACACAGTCCAAGAAGAAACATGAATATTCTGGGCCACTAGAGAGGTCTGCAGCGTCAGGGGAGGGATGTTCTGTACCTAGATAACACTTCCTTCTAGACATTCTACTCACTATGACAAAGGAAAAGTTAAACTTGGGAACCGAGAGACTCAAAAACTGCCTTCCTTTTGTTCCCAAACATAGTTGTAATTTCACATGGTTATTTTATCTTATGTAAAATGTAGACTTACTGAGCATGAGACAAATGTATCACTGACTTTCCCTCCATTTCCTTCTTTTCATGTGCTAAATGTAGATTCACTGAGCACCAATAATAAGAGCTCACAAGGATGTAACCACTTGCCTCACTGTCTACCCTCCTTTTCTTCCCCCCTCCTGCTTGCTCTTTCCCCTTTAAATACTGAAGTTCCCCAAATCCTCTTTGGGAAAAGCATAGGACAGGTCCTCCTGTGACTGGTGTTTCTTTTTCCCAGGCACGTCCTCAATCTTGGCAAAAGAAACCTCTAATGGATTGAGTGCCGCCTCAGTCACATTTTCATTTACACTTTCAACCTTTTCTGACTTCATCCTCTAGGGTATTTCTTTCATGCACATGTGAAAAATCAAACTCTACAAAGCAGCTGTTCATTCCCTTGAATCCTGACACTTAAATAACATCACAACTAAGAGAGCTGCTTTCTCAGGACAGCCGTTCAGAACCACAAGACTTCAGAGGTAAGAAAGCAGGGAGAACACAACGCTAAATTTCTTGGAAAATTTTTTAATTCTTCTTGCCAACATTTCTTTTGACATTTTATTACTTAATTATGTGATATTAAGAAACAATTTGGTTGCACATTATTTTCAAAAAGCAGTAAGAAAGTAGCTGTTGAGAAAGAAGGAGGTCCATAGGTTTTTCAATAAAACATTAGAAACATTATAAAAAACAAGACTCCCATTACATGGAAGTACATGATCAAAGATCAGACTAACACACATTCAAACAGGCTTGGTTCGAAATAGAGCTCTCCATTTCTTTCAGATGAGCCTTTTTTTAGGCTCTTTCAGAAGCACTTCACAATGAACAGAGGTCTTGCCAGCTCATTTCATTAGTGGAGAAGCAAAGGTATGATGGCAGAATTATGAGAAGAGGGAAATAAGGTCTGAGGATATGGCTTGAACTCTGAGACCAATTATCTTTGAGTTATTCAGGCCAGGATAGAAGCTTAGAGAGGATCGAGGCAAACCACGAAGGGAAGCAGGTGCAGGACAATGTCCATTACAGGCTTTACCACAAATTTGAAATCGATCTTCTGGCCTCACTTCGCAAGGTTGAAAAGTTAAACGAGGAAGGAGCCTGCATTGTTCGTAACATAATACAATACTTTCACTTTCTCTGATTTTTTAAGGTGCAGCTCTTCAAGAATTTCCTTTCAAAAAATCATCTGTAAGGGAAGAAAAATATGCATTTAATTCAAAGACTGATTTTTTTTTTTTTCTTGAGATGGAGACTTACTCTGTTTCCCAGGCTGGGTGGTATGATCTCAGCTCACTGCAAACTCCACCTCCTGGGTTCAAGCAATTTTCCTGCCTCAGCGCCTGAGTAGCTGGGAGTTTGGGTGCTCGCCACCACACCTGGCTAACAGTTTTTTGTAGTTTTAGTAGAGATGGGGTTTCACCATGTTGGCCAGGCTGGTCTCGAACTCCTGACCCCAAGTGATCCACCTGCCTCTGCCTCCCAAAGTGCTGAGATTACAGGCATGAGCCACTATGCCTGGCCGAAGATTGGTTTTCATACAAACAATTCCAAATAAAATATCTAATGATGACAATCTGACACAAATGACAATGCTAGATGCTTGGCAGAAAATATTATATATGTATACATTTTAAGGACGTTACCATCCTCTGTGAGAAATACCAGCACACACCCACCTCCCCACATCTCCCTAAAACAATAGTAACAACAAACCTTTCACAGCACGGGTGAACTCGCTCTTCTGCTGACTTACTTTCGACTTGGGTTTCTGATCCTACTTATGTACCTGTCCGGGCTACCGGCGCTCATTACCGTAGTATAAATCGTGAGGCTGAAAATAATGAGAGGAAATTTTATGTACACATCATTTTCTCTAATACGCCAGAGAGGGAAGAAAATGACCAAGTGCTTCCCTAACACCTGGGATCTGGGACAAGGCCCTTTATGCCAGAATATTTTAATTCTATGAATCAAGAGGTCAAAGTGCTCTTTCCTGCTACTTTGACAACACTGTGGAAGGCCAAGTTGGAACTTAAAACTCTCAGACTTAATTAGCCGCGTGTGGTGGTGCCTGAAATCCCAGTTACTAGGGAGGCTGAGGCAGGAGAATTGCTTGAACTTGGGAGGCGGAGGTTGCACTGAGCCGAGATTGCGCCACTGCACTCCAGCCTGGGCAACAGAGTGAGACTGTGTCTCATAAAAAATAAATAAATAAAATCTCAGACTCCTCAGAGCTCTACCCCAAGGCAGTGGGGGAGACCAAGCCTGGGCCCTCACCCTGGCTCTGTGGTACCCCCAAGGGCCTTACTTGCATACATGTGACATCACCACCTTCACATTCCCCAGCAAGCACCTACCCCTGTGCTCTCCCTCAGTGGCCGTGCACCACCATCAGGAGAATACCACCCAGGGAAGAGGAAAACACAAACCCTGGAAGTGGAGGTGGGGCTGTTCAGGCTGAGAATTACAGGGTCCTGGGTACTTGGGCAGACTCTAGGTGGGCAAATGCCCTTGGTCCAGCAGATTCCTTACACCATGGTTTGGGGGGTGGTATCACAAGTAGAGGAATTCCAGAGGAGGGCCTCTAAAGCTCCAGGATCAAGGCACCTGCCCCACCCCTCCACCTTGCCCAGATCTAAGGATGAAAAGTATAGTGTCATTGATTCCACATTCCGTATAGGAAGAGACCTAAACAACTTGAGCACATGTGCCCACATGCACACACACTTGTCTTGGAATCCAACTGAGGTGCATGTGCAAAATATCGGAGCTGGGTTGTTCAGAAAACAGGCAGAATTAGTAGCACTGGGTCCACAGCTAAATCATACACTCAGTTAAAGACAGCACTATAAGCAAGTGCAGAGCTCGTCCAAGGGTAATGGAGGTTCCCTGAACAGGACCTTAGTTGCTCGTTTACTTTACTCATGGTTCTATTCTCCTGCACTGGTTTAGTATTTTCTCTGCTGATGAGCCACAGCAGAGGATGGAGTTGTATGGCAGGTGGCTGTAATTCTGCAGCACAGCACAAGGGAGCAGCATAGAGCTAACTGCCTTTGTTCAGACTACTTTTTTGTTGTTTTTCTGTTTTCTTTTTCTTACTGTTACACTTATTTCTATTAACCTCACACAACTGAACAGCCTCGGTTGAGGTTAATCATTACACATAAAGGTCCTGAGAGTCAGAAGTCTGTGTTAATTCTGGCTCCATAGTGATTGTTACTTAAATGCAGTTTCTCTTGAGTTTTCAAGTATACAACAGAGCAAAACACTACTTGGTGAACTGTTTATAATTTCTAACAATTGTATTTTGACCAAACCATTTCAGAAACCATTTCAACATTCACAGCTGTTAACTCAATAATCCTACTTCTGGGAATTCAGTCAAGGGAAATAATCTGAAAGTAAGCAGGGGAGAGGCAAACAAATATGTTTATTTCAGAGTTTTAATAAAGGAAGATATAACAACTGGAGAATGCTTAACTCAATTATAATACAGACAATTGGCCACTGCCACCATGTAGAATTATAAGGGCTGTTCAAAGCAGATAAAATGCTTCGTTCTATTAAAATAAATTTAACTATTTATTATAATACTAATTTTTAAAAGATATATTCATTTTTTTTTTTTTTTTAGACAGAGTGTCCCTCTGTCGCCTAGGCTGGAGTGCCATTTTGGCTCACTGCAACCTCCATCTCCTGGATTCAAGCGATTCTCCTGCCTCAGCCTCCCGAGTAGCTGGGCTTTACAGGCATGCGCCACGATGCCCAGCTAATTTTTGTATTTTTAGTAGAGACTAGGTGTCATCATGTTGGCCAGGCTGGTCTCCAACTCCTGACCTCAAGTGATCCACCCGCCTTGGCTTCCCAAAGTGCTAGGATTACAGGTGTGAGGCACTGCGCCCAGACAGATCTATTCATCACTTCCATAATTACCTAAAAAAACTGTAAGAACACAAAAATAGTTTATTAACCCCCATTTAAAAAATGACTATTAAAAGGGCAAAACTGTGCCCTGCTATGAAGCGTACAGTCAGTAGTGCATTGGAGCTGGCTCCTACAGGCTGGTGAGGGCCAATTCTTAAATATGCAGGAAGTGTATGAGCCAACTGTAAGCTTGAAATCAGCCATGTGGGAGTATTCACACCATGGAAGTCAACAAATGCTACAAATTTGGGAATTTTTTTGTTTGTCCCTTCTCACACAAAGAGCTGGCTTACTAGCAGACCACTGGGTATGCTTTGTTACCCAAATAGCTCACTTGTTTGAGTAGCAGAATACTGACTAATTAGTTTTCTTTTCTTTTTCTTTTTTCTTTTTTTTTTTTTTTTGAGACACAGTCTCGCTCTGCTGCCCAGGCTAGAGTGCCGTGGCATGATCTCAGCTCACTTGCAGCCTCCACCTTCCAGGTTCAAGCGATTCTCCAGATGCTGCCTCCCAAGTACCTGTGATTATAGGCGTGCACCGTCACGCCTGGCTGATTTTTGTATTTTTCATAGAGACGGTGTTTCATTATGTTGTCCAGGCTGGTCTCGAACTCCTGACCTCAAGTGATCCACCTGCCTCGGCCTCCCAAAGTGCTGGGATCACAGGTGTGAGCCACCACACCTGGCCTGCTTTCACTTAAAAAAAAAAAAAGAAGAAAAAAGTATGTGGATAAAAATCCTAGACTATAGACTAGAGAAACCATTGCTCACAGAATGCTGCTATCAAGGGTACAGGCTAAAAAAGAACATTAACTTAGTGAATTGTCAGTGGAACAAGGAACGGCATCAGAGATAGTGGAAATTCCTCAGGAAGATAAAAGAAAATCAAAGGTATTCAGAGTTTATTTCTAAGGAGCTCCTAACAGGTGAAGGCTGTCTACAGCTACAACTGAGTTAGGAGGAACACCTCACTGCCAGAATATTTCAAATGTAGGAATCAAGAGGTCAGCCAGTCAAAGTGTTTTTCCTCCTAGTTTGACAACACTATGGCAGGCCAAGTTTGAATTTAAAATTCCCAGAGCTGGCCGGGCATGGTGGCTCATGCCTGTAATCCCAGCACTTTGGGAGGCCGAGGCAGGCAGATAATGAGGTCAGGAGATCGACACCATCCTGGCTAATACGGTGAAACCCTGTCTCTACTAAAAAAATACAAAAATTAGCCGGGCGTGGTGGCAGGCATCTGCACTCCCAGCTACTCGGGAGGCTGAGGCAGGAGAATGGTGTGAACCTGGGAGCCAGAGCTTGCAGTGAGCTGAGATTGAGCCACCGCACTCCAGCCTAGGGGACACAGGAGACTCAAAAAAAAAAAAAAATTCCCAGAGCCTCCTTCAGGGTCACTCTATTCTCTTTACCTTTGGATTTCTTCATGGACTTCTCACCTGATTTATATTTGTTTATCACCCCCCACCCCTACCCTACCCATATTAGTCCCATGAGAGCAGAGACTTGATTTTGCTCGCTGCTGTACCCACAGGAGTGCCCCCACAGCCGGGTTACAGGAGCCCTCAGATCCTTGCTGAGCCAAAGAGTGCATGAGTGAGTTCACTGTTCTGGAGTGATGTGTGAACAGACATGTTTAACAAGTCACTTACTTGTTATAAACTGGAACCACCGACAAAACCTGCATAGGACAAAGTCATATTATAGAGAAGATTACATGCTAGAAGAAATACACAAAGAATATCTATGGAGGGCCAGGTGCAGTGGCTCAGGCCTGTAATCTCAGCACTCTGGGAAGCTGATGTGGGAGGACTGTTCAAGCTCAGGAGTTCAAGACCAGCCGGGGCAACATAGAGAGACCCTGTCTCTACTAAAAAAGAAAAAAAAAAGAATGTCTGTAGAAAGAACATAACCACTCTTTAGTGTATCTTGAGGTGATAGTTATAGACTTTTTTTCTGAGACAGAGTCTTGCTGTTTCACCCAGGCTAGAGTGCAGTGGCATGATCTTGGCTCATTGCAACCTCCACCTCCAGGTTCAACCGATTCTCCTGCCTGAGCCTTCCGAGTAGCTGGGATTACAGGCACACACTACCATGCCTGGCTAGTTTCTACATTTTTAGTAGAGACAGGGTTTCACCATTTTGGCCAGGCTGGTCTCCAAATCCTGACCTCAAGTGATCCTCCTGCCTTGACCTCCCAAAGTGCTGGGATTACAGGTGTGAGCCACTGCACTCGGCCTGACTTTTTAATTCTTTCTCTTTTTTTCTTTTAAATAATGAACATATATTACAGCTATGCCTTTTTCTTTTTAACATAAAGAAAAACTTTGGTGAAGATGGACATTTTAACTTATATAGAAGCATATAGCTTTTTTTTTTTTCTGAGACGGAGTCTTGCTCTGTCACCCAGGCTGGAGTGCAGTGGTGCGATCTTGGCTCACTGCAAGCTCCGCCTCCCAGTTCACACCATTCTCCTGCCTCAGCCTCCTGAGTAGCTGGGACCACAGGTGCCCGCCACCACACCTGGCTAATGTTTTGTATTTTTAGTAGAGATGGGGTTTCACCATGTTAGCCAGGATGGTCTCGATCTCCTGACCTCGTGATCTGCCCACCTTGGCCTCCCAAAGTGCTGGGATTACAGGCGTGAGCCACCACTTTTAATAAATGATTTCAACCAAATAAAATTTTTACCCTAACATTTTCACCTACCAGAGGATTTCACGGAGTTTTTCATATTCACTATTAACAAAACACCAAACATCCTGGGTAAGCGCGACACTGTGACACAAGTTACCTGGAAAAGTGCCTCCAGGCTGAGGTTTGCTTGTCCCGTAGCATTAAGGGCCTTGATGGCAGGTGTTCTGTAAGGACAATGGTCGAAGGTCACCTGGCACTTCAACAAGCACTGAAGCCCATCAGCTGTCATTTTTGTGAGGCACAATGCAAGCTCTAGTCTCATTATCTCCCTTTCTCCAAAACAGATTCTGGCCCCAAGCCTGTTTCCTGCTGAGGCCCAGCTCACCACGGCGGAATTTATCCAGCAGCTGGGACGGTTGGCACCATCTGCTCAAGAAAGCTGGGATGATGAAAATGTGTGGCTGCAGAACTGAACAGTGGCCAAACTTGTGAGGCAGTAAAGCCAAGGCAGCATATATAGCTACCTGCACTTTGGAACTGTGCTGACTTATAATTATAGAATGTTTACAACTTGAAGGGACAATAAAAACCCTTGACTGGTTTATTATTTAAATAAGGGAAATAATTTCCTTCTAAAAGTATCTTGCCTAGAAGACCATGAACCTGGCCCTTTGCTTTCATTTTACAGATGGATAAACAGAGGCCCGAGAGCCACCCAGTGAGTCATTAGCAGAGCTGGTGGTGGGCTCTAGGTCTCCTGACCCTGAGACCCTCCCAACACCCACCCAGCTGCTGAGAGGCTCTGCCCATTGCTTTCCTCTGCACAACACTCCCTTCCAGGCCAAGGCACTGGTGAAGGGGCCCAGGTACATTTTTTGGGAGAGGATGACACCCATAGGTCTTGCCGGTTCCTGCAACAGAATGGGCATATTCTCCTGACCACGAGAAAACACTGCAAACCAGAAAGCACATAGCAGCCTACCTTCGGTCATCTTGCTTGGGTGCTGGCTTCCAGTGGTCGTAATTTGTCTCAACTCGGAACCACCTATAACAGAGCACATCATCTTGTCTTATCCACGACAAATTACGACATAGCAAAAGAGACATATGAACAAATTTTAAATACCCCTCATTCCACCAATTTAAAAACATGATTATTTGATACAGAATGACCAGAGGTTTCAGTTCTACTTACGCTCCATTCAAAGGATCTAGAGGCCAAATGTCTGCTGGGCCATCTCTGTTCCTTGTGATGACCACCCCCTCCTGGGGGGATGTGCCACCAACAATGTAATAAACATCAGCAATGAGGGGAGTCTTGGCCAACTTCTTAACAGCTGCTTCGAAGTTTTCTGACTCATTCAGGGTCTGAACAAAAAGAAGAACTTGCATGAGCAACCTCACCTGCAGCTGGGTCCGTACCAGATGATGCAAAAATGATCCAAAGCACATTCTCCTGATAACGTTATGTCATGACTATCACTTTGATTTGCTCTGACCTTATCCTCTTGCAATCAGGGCTCCTAAGACGGAAGAAATTTCAGCTTCAAAGGGGGTGCCAGGAGCAGCAGGAATTTCTGACAGGAGGAGAGAACTGTTGACAAGTCCTAGGCCTGGCTCAGCAAACATGGGCTGTGTGCTCTCCAGGCAGATCGCCCTCACAAAGGACTCCTCATGCTTCTTCATTCATTTATTATTTCAACAGGGTTTTCTTGAATACCTACTCTGTGCCAGGCACTGTGCTGGTGTGGGGATAGAGCAGTGAATGAGTCGACTGGTCCTATTCTCCCCAAACCTCTGAGGAAGACAGAAAAGTCAACAGCCAATGGTGACACAGTGTAATGAGTGTTCACATAGGGGAAGATGCTATGGATGTCACCGTAGGGGACCCATCCTCACCAAAGGCAGTGGAAGAAGTACTGCAGGGAAGCATCACATGAACTGAAGCCAAAGAGACAAACACAAGTGAGTGGTGAAAGTGGTGGTTGCAGGGTGAGGAGTGGCAGTGGGGAGGAGGGTTCTAGTTCGATGGACTAGACTGGCAAAGGTTTGGGGATGAAAGAGCATGTGCTACATTAGGGCCCTGAGCTTAATAGGTGTTCAGACACCCTGAGGGCCCAGGAAGACTTCCAAAGGCCTGTGGCAAGGATACTTAAGGGGATCACTCCCTGAATCTTCAGATTCCATATGGGCTCCTTCCCAGTGCTGATCTGCTCAAGAATATCCTTCGGTGGAGGGCCTGCTCTTCCTGTCTCCACCTTCACAACCATTCTGCCGCCATGTTTTAAAGGAAGTACATTGTATGCTCACCCATCCTGGATATTGCCAGGGCACATTGTCAAGGGTGGAGGTGGTGACAGGGTCAAATAAAAGAACAATTCAAGATATTGGTATCTGCAAAGGCTCCATCATTCAGCACCATAAACCCTAATAGCAGTAAGTATAAGGCAAGAAAACTCTACAAAACCCATGGCAGGGCTTTGTAGAGTTTGCTTGCCTTATACTTAGCTACTGAGGGAGGCTGAGGTGGGAGAATTGCTTGAACCCAGGAAGTGAAGGTTGCAGTGAGCTGAGATTGCGCTGCTGCACTCCAGCCTGGGCGACAGAGTGAGACCCTGTCTCAAAAAAAAAAAAAAGAAATGATCTGTCCTAACTTGTTTGACTGTAGGTCATATGATCCCTTTCCAGAGAGGATGCTGCCCTGTACCCAGAAGAAGGAAATGTATGGTCAGAGAGGCCAAGAAGAATCTAGACAGACAGGCCTAGCTGGGTTTCCCCACTCCATTTATTAGCACTGGATCTACCTTTTTGTCCAATCATATTTCTACATGGCATTCCATACTTTGTTAAACCTGAGCATAAAACTGGACAACTTCCCCTGTATCTTTTTTTTTTTTTTTTTTTTTTTTTTGAGGCGGAGTCTCGCTCTGTCGCCCGGACTGGAGTGCAGTGGCCGGATCTCAGCTCACTGCAAGCTCTGCCTCCCGGGTTTATGCCATTCTCCTGCCTCAGCCTCCGGAGTAGCTGGGACTACAGGCGCCCGCCACCTCGCCCGGCTAGTTTTTTTGTATTTTTTTAGTAGAGACGGGGTTTCACCGTGTTAGCCAGGATGGTCTCGATCTCCTGACCTCGTGATCCACCCGTCTCGGCCTCCCAAAGTGCTGGGATTACAGGCTTGAGCCACCGCGCCCGGCCTTCCCCTGTATCTTTGGGTCTTCATTCTGAAGACTCCTATGTCATGTACATGTTAAATAAATTTGTATGCCTTTTCAATTAATCTGCCTTTTGTGAGTTGACTTTTCAGTGAACCTTCAGAGGGCAAAGAGGACATTTTCCCCAGGCCATTGCAAAGGTAATAGGAGTGATGAAATATTAGTTTGCTTATGTTGCCTATACCATCCCCCAACTACCATAAAATTCATTGCCTCTAACCTGTGACAACAAAGCAAAAGAACATCAATAAAAAATAATGAAGGCAGTGGTGACTTATTTTACCCAGGTGACAAAGTCAGGGAGTGCAAATGCCTCATCCATCTCAGGAAATGGAGGGAATGGGCAGTGACTGCTAATAGACATGGGGTTTCTTTCTTCTTTCTTTCCTTTTTTTTTTTTTTTTTTTTTTTCAGTCTAGGTCCCAGAGATTTCTTTTGTTATTTTATTTATTTACTTCTTTTCAGACATGGGGTCTCAATATGTTGTCTGTTGGACCTGAACTCCTGGGCAGAAGGGATCCTCCCACCTCAGCCTCCTGAGTGTCTGGGACTGCAGGCGAGCACCATCACACTCAGCAGATTCGTCCTTACCAGAGAACATAGCAACCTCAGCATAAGGATTTTTTTCTTTCCTTACCAAGAACTTTTACCTTTTTGATACAGGAGATAGAAATAAATTATTTAGGCAGATAGGGTAAAAGAGTCTTTGGCAAGGCTTCCTTTCTAACAAAAAGTAGCCCAAGAAGTTATTCTTTTCTAACGAAGAGCAGCCTGAAAAATGGAGCTGCAAACACAGATATAAGCAAGCTGGAAGCTTGCACAGGTGAATGCCAGCAGCTGTGCCAACAGAAAAGGGCTACCTGGGGGCCAGGCATGTTCAAAATGGAGGCTCCATCTTCCCTGCTTTTTTCTTTTTTTTTTGGAGACAGAGTCTTGCTGTGTGGCCCAGGCTGGAGTGCAGTGGTGCGATCTCGGCTCACTGCAACCTCTGCCTCCTGAATTCAAGTGATTCTCCTGCCTCAGCCAACCAAGGGGCTGGGATTACAGGCACCCGCCACTACACCCGGCTAATTTTTGTATTTTTAGTAGAAACAGGGTTTCACCAACTCCTGACCTCAGGTGATCCACCCGCCTCGGCCTCTCAAAGTGCTGGGATTACAGGTGTGAGCCACCGCGCCCGGCCCATTTTCCCTTTTCTTTGTCACCATGTGTACAGTAAAGAAGCAGGCAACATGGCACCAGCCAGGTAGAGAATCCATCTGCACAATAAAAGATTAGGGTGGGGAAAGACAGCTTTTCGTGCCCTATGCAAATGGCATACCTGGTTCAACCAATCTTTCCTGCCCTATGTAAATCAGATACCGCCTCCTCAAGCTCATCCATAAAACCTCCTGCATTTCCCCGTGGAACTCATTTTTTTGGGACCTCTCTTTGCTGCAGAGAGCTCTTCTCTTTCTTTCGCCTATTAAATTTCCACTCTTAACCTCACTCTGGTGTGTCCGCATTCTAGTTTTCTGTGGCCCTGAGACGACAAATCTCAGGTATCACCCTGGACAAACGATGCTGTTTCATTTTCACTTAAAGGAAGCACCTTACAGCTTCTTTTTGTCATACCCAAGTTGCCAGCATCTCTATCCTTGCACTTTGTGGCAAATTATTAAGTACGATAAGGGTTCCTTGAACACAAGCACTGCGATGCAGTGACAGTCTGATAATTGAGACAATTACTAGGTGACTGATTTCATCCCACTATTCAGAATATTGTGCAATTTTAAAATGATGAATTATTTCTGAAATTTTCCATTTCATATTTCTGGACCACAGTTGACTGTGGGTAACAGAAACCAAGAATAAGGGGAGACTACTGTAGATATGGCCTGGAACCCAGCACATTTTAATAGGTTCTTGTAGAGCAGATGTTCCTTTTGTTATGTGCATAGCTACCTTCTAATGCATTTGCTTTGCTAGTCTGGATATTTGCAAATGGAGATTTTATTTTTTATTTTTATTTTTATTTTTTTTTTGAGACGGAGTCTTGCTCTGCCGCCCAGGCTGGAGTGCAGTGGCCGGATCTCAGCTCACTGCAAGCTCCACCTCCTGGGTTCACGCCATTCTCCTGTCTCAGCCTCCCGAGTAGCTGGGACTACAGGCGCCCGCCTCGTCGCCCGGCTAGTTTTTTTTTTGTATTTTCTATTAGAGACGGGGTTTCACCATATTAGCCAGGATGGTCTCGATCTCCTGACCTCGTGATCCGCCCGTCTCGGCCTCCCAAAGTGCTGGGATTACAGGCTTGAGCCACCGCGCCCGGCCTCAAATGGAGATTTTAAAAGGAAAGTACATCTGTCTCTGTAGAAGAGCATAATATTATCTCCTATCTCAATCAGCTATTGTGGAAAACTCTGGCCTATGACAAAGATTCTCTCCTTGACCAAACTCTAGCCAGGCTTCTCTGAGCCCTCTTCTCTATTACACCTTGACCCTGGCTTATAAAGACTCAAACAAATACTAATAGTTTCTAACAGCTCAAGGCCACATCTCTCAGATGACTAAGCCCCCTTAAAGTGCCTGTCTGAGAAAACTTCAGGCTGTCAAAATAATTTGACATTTGTTTCAGCCAACACCTGAAGGTAGGGCCTCTGTCTCCGTCTCCCTGGTTCTGTGGGAGGGTAGGAGCAAAACTTCTTTTCCTTTTTTTTTTTTTGAGATGGAGTTTCGCTCTTATTGACCAGGCTGGAGTGCAGTGGCGCGATCTCGGCTCACTGCAAGCTCCACCTCCCAGGTTCATGCCATTCTCCTGCCTCAGCCTCCCGAGTAGCTGGGACTACAGGTGCCCGCCATCACGCCCGGCTAATTTTTTGTATTTTAAGTAGAGACAGGGTTTCACTGTGTTAGCCAGGATGGTCTCGATCTCCTCACCTCAAGATCTGCCTGCCTCGGCCTCCCAAAGTGGGATTACAGGTGCGAGCCACCGTGCCCAGCCTGGAGCGTAACTTCTAAGTTCTAGTTAGCAAACTCAAATTGGTTTCACATGAACCAACCCCTCCTTTCCACTTTTCACTTTTCTGATTTTCCTAAGCTCCTGTTCCCTCACCTCCTTTTAAAATACCCATCACCTCTGCACAAACCAAAGTTGAACTCAGTTCACACTGGACTCTTCCTTACTGCAATAGCTTATACTGATTACAATCTGTCCTTACCATTTTAACTAGTGTCTGGCTTTATCTTTGACATTTATCAAAAAGGTTTATATGCACTTTGCAAACATTTAGATGCTTCTTCTTTTAAGGAGCTCCTTACATTAAAAGCAACATTGTTAAATGACACAGAACAGTTTAGAAGGTGGAAGTGGAGTTAAGGAGGGCTCCACATTAAATATACTCACAGCACGGATCAGCCAGCTGACTGGAATGTGTCTCCGAAACAGGGCAGCGATAGCATTCTCCCACCACCAGCCTTTATCTGCCAAGTTGAGTATATATGTTATATATGTGTGTGTGTGTGTGTGTGTGTGTATACACACATGCAACAGATATGTCATTTTAGCAAGGGAATATAGATATTCACTCAAGTTTTGAAAGCAGAATCTTTTGTACCAGGATACAATGATAATTATGTTAAAGGAAATAATTCTATTAATTACACCAGACAAAATAAAATTATGTAGCTGTCAAGGGTGGTGTCTTAATAAATATTAGGAAGAACGTAGAGAACGTGAATCTTCCACACCTGTGATTTGTGCGCACATTTAAAAAAAATACAAATTTGCAATCATTTGCCAGAATTATTTTTGGACAACTTTTAAAAGTCTGTTAGGGGATTCATTGCCAAACAAAAATTTTCATTCAAGGATAAGTAATGGCAATACAAGAAAAAAATGGACAAATTTTTAAAATTCTGTGCATTAAAAGACAGTATCGGCCAGGCGCAGTAACTCACGCCTGTAATCCCAGCACTTTGGGAGGCCGAGGTGGGCGAATCCACCGAGGTCAGGAGTTCAAGACCAGCCTCGCCAACATGGTGAAACCCTGTCTCTACCAAAAATACAAAAATTAGCCGAGCATGGTGGCAGGAGCCTGTAATCCCAGCTACTCGGGAAGCTGAGGCAGGAGAATTGCTTGAACCCGGGAGGCAGAGGTTGCAGTGAGCCAAGATCGGGCCACTGCACTCCAACCTGGGTGACAGAGCAAGACTCTTGTCTCAAAAAAAAAAAGACGGTATCAACAGAGTAAAAGGCAATTCACAGATTGAGAGAAAATATGTACAACAATAAGGGATTACTATCCAGAGTATTTAGAGAACTCCTAAAATTCAACAAAATAAACATTCCAATTAAAAAATGGGCAAAGCACTAGATGTGTTGGCTCACGCCTATAATCCCAACACTTTGGGAGGACCGGGTGGGAGAAGTGCTTGAGCCCAAGAGTTTTAGACCAGCCTGGGGAAAATAATGAACCCATCTCTACAAAAAATTTAAAAATTACCAGGCATGGTGGCACATGCCTGTAGTCCCAGCTTCTGGGGAGGCTGAGGCAGGAGGATTGCTTGAGCGCTGTTGGTCAAGGCTGCAGTGAGCTGTGATTGAGTCACTGCACTCCAGCCTGAGTGACAGAGTGAGACTCTATGTCAAAACAAAAAAAAAAAATGGGCAAAGGACTTGAATAGACGTTTCTCCAAAGAAGATATACAAATGGCCAGTAAGCACATGAAAAGATATTCCATATCATTAATCATTAGAGAAATGCAATGAAAACTACAATGAGATGCTACCTCATACCCATTAAGATGGCTACTATTGGCCAGGTATAGTGGCTTATGCCTGTAATCCCAGCACTTTGGGAGATCAAGGTGGGTGGATCACTTGTGCCCAGGAGTTTTAGACCAGCCCGGGCAACATGGCAAAACCCTACCTCTACAAAAATTACAAAAATTAGCCAGGCATGATGGCACATGCCTGTAGTCCCAGCTACTCAGAAGGCTGAGGTGGGAGGATAACTTGAGCCTAGGAGATTGAGGCTGCAGTCAGCCAAGATCCCACCACTGTACTCCAGCCTGGGTAATAGAGTAAGACTCTGTCTTAAGAAAACAAAGAAAAAGAAAAAAAAAAAACCCAGGCCTTGTGCAGTGGCTCATTCCTGTAATCCCAGCACTTTGGGAAGCTGAGGCAGGAGGATTGCATGAGCTCAGGAGTTTGAGACCAGCCGGGGTAATATAGTGTGACTTTGTTTCTACTAAAAAAAAAAAAAAAAATTTTTTAATTTTTTAACGACCCCCCACCAAAAAATAGCTAGAATTTGACTGCTTCTAGTGTAAAGAAAAGACAAATATTTAAAGTAACACATATCACAATCAGATCATGCATATATGATAGTGCATTTATGAATGTGTGATTTGAGACAGTGAGATTCTGTCTCAAAACAAACAAACAAACAAACAAAAACTGGACAAAGGACTTGAATAGACATTTCTCCAAAGAAGATATACAAATGGCCAGTAAGCACATGAAAAGATATTCCATATCATTAATCATTAAGAGAAATAAAAATGTGATTTGCATTTCTCTGTGATTATATGAATTTAACACATTATCACATGTGCTCCCGAAATATGCACCTGTAATGTGTACCAATAACAAAATTAATTTTTTAAAAACCCACTCTAGCAATTTTGAAATACATAATACATGATTGTTAACTGTAGTCACCTTGCTGTGTGGATCACCAGAACTTATTCCTCCTGTCTAACTGAAACTTTGTACCCTTTGACCATTTCCCTTTTTCCCCAGTGCATAGCAACCACCATTCGACTCTCTGCTTCTATGAGTTCAAACTTGGAGATTCCACATATAAGTGAAATCATGCGATATCTGTCACGATAGGTTTTACGCAGGGGAACGACCTGACCATTCTAGTTGCTGGGTAGGGAAATAATTATAGGAAGGTAAACATAGTAGCAAGGAGATCAGGTGGGTTATCAGGCAGTACAGGTGTGACGGGGGCTAGTTCAGCAGTGGAGGTAGAGAGAATGGACAGGTACAGTCTAGTTCTGCTGTCAGAGCTGATAAGACTTAGGGAGTGAGAAAATGTGGAAGAAATACATTAGGATAAATAATTGTTTACTGTGGACACTGATATATACTCAATCATCATCTTCCCGGTAAAGCCTTATGTAAAAAGAGAAGAATAAACAACCACACTGGCCGGGAGCTGTGGTTCACACCTGTAATCCCAGCACTTTGGGAGGCCAAGGTGGGTGGATCACCTGAGGTTCGGAGTTTGAGATCAGCCTGGCCAACATGGTGAAAACCCATCTCTACCAAAAATACAAAAATTAGCCGGGCATGGTGGCACGTCTTGTAATCCCAGCTACTCAGGAAGCTGAGGCACGAGAATCGCTTGAGCCCGGGAGGCAGAAGTTGCAGTGAGCCAAGATCACCCACTGCACTCTAGCCTGGGCGACAGGGCAAGACTGTCTCAAAAACAAAAACAAAAACCAAACCAAACCAAACCAAGCAAAAACCCAAAAAAACAACACCATGAAGTCAATCAGGGTTCATCAGATGAGCAACACTAAACTTTAAGATACTCCTTGTATATATCCTTCTCCTTGATTCAGCTGCACACTGAGGACAGACACAGAGCTCACTTATCTCTCTAGGTTTCCCACATACTGTGGAACTAAATGGTGTTCCCCTGAGATCTGGGGAATCGCAGTGGGAATGTCAATGAACAGAGCAATTGGGTCAGGACCCAGGAGAGCAATCTGAGAACTTCCTCTCCCACTACTAGCTGTCATTTCATCTCACAGCCTATGTCCTTCTCTGCCTAACGAATGGAGTTAAAAATAACAGCCCTGCCTAACAGGACTGTTGTGAGGGTCTAAGAAGAAGACACGTGAAGATGTGCATGGTAAACCAGAAAGTGCTTTACAAATGTTGCTTGTATAACAGCATCATATATCCCCTAGATTATCACAGTAGTTTCCAAATGGTCTTCTGCTTCCATCTTAACCTAACACAATCCAATCTCTACAGAGCAGCAAAAGTAATAGTTAAAAATATAAATCACATCTGTTCACTCCCTGGCCTACAATCCCCCTACAGCTTCCATTATGCTTAAAATCCATACTCTTCACTGTGGCCCTGCACCATGCCTTCAGCCTCTTCTTCACTTCTAACGTCACTACCCACTTACTCCATGCTATAATCACACTGACTTTCTTTGGCTTCTGAAATCCACCAAGCTTATTATTACTACCTACGGCCTTCGTCCTTGCGGTAAGTCCACCAGAAATGGTCTTCCCCTGGCTTCTGTAGAACTAGCTCCAGGATCACATGGATCAGGCCTTCTCTGACCCTCTGACCTGTACTAACCACTCCACCTCCTCCTTCACTCTCTATCACAGCTTCCTATTTTGCTTTCTTTGCAGCATTTGTTGCTACCCGAAATCATCTTCATTGCTTCCACGCATATTATTTTCCCCCACTAGGATGGAAGTCCCTGCCACATAGTGGGTGTTCTGTATGTTCTGTTGGGCGAGTAAAGGAAGTGCTTGGATAGAACTGAACAATAATGTAGCTAAAATTACACAGGAGTTTGTTTTGATTACCTCGTTCATCACCAGAAACTGTAAACTTGTGTGGGCTCTGGCCAGTCCATAATCCTACATAGCCAATAAAAGTAGTTCCTGTGAATGCAATCTGAAATCAAGAGATACATGGATCATTTCACCATTCCAATCGAATACACTGAAATCATCTGTTTTGCCCCACAGTTTTCTGGATTTTTAAAAAATATTTCCAACAAAATAGAATAAAACTCTGAAATAGCCTTCTAAGACAGAGGTTCTTAACCTTAAGCTGGGGAGGGGGGCATGGTCCATAGATAGATTTTAGTAGATTTGTGACCTTGGATGGGAAAAAAAAAGATGCATCTTTATTTTCACTAACCTCCAACTGAAATTTAATTCCTTCTGTAATGAACGCATGCAACAAATCACGCAATCATAGTGGTGCCTATAATTTTGTCACTAGTAGAAATCACAGGTTTTTTCACATACACAATGTTGGCTGCAGATATTTTGAAACACTGTCCATAATTTACTACTTTGAAATCATGGTAGTTATTAGACCCACTGCTAAACCTTACTATTTAATGTGTTAAGAAAAAGTATAACATTGAAATGGCTGTTTTCAACACAACTGATTTTCTTTGTAATCACACATGTTTTATTTTATGTATTTATAAAACATTATTCACCAAAGGGGTACACAAAGCAGGTTAAGAAGCCCCATCCTAGAAGTAGCAAGTGGAGTCTTACTTTAAAACTTGTTTTGAAGCTGGGTGCAGTGGCTCACACCTGTAATCCCAGCACTTTGGGAGGCCGAGGTGGGTGGAACACCTGAGGTCAGGAGTTCAAGACCAGCCTGACCAACATGGAGAAACCCTGACCCTACTAAAAATACAAAATTAGCCGGGCATGGTGGGGCATGCCTGTAATCCCAGCTACTAGGGTGGCTGAGGCAGGGGAATCGCTTGAACCTGGGAGATGGAGGTTGCGGTGAACTGAAAAAGTGCCATCACACTCCAGTCTGGGCAACAAGAGCAAAACTCTGTCTCAAAATAAAATAAAATAAAACTTGTTTTGATTTGATTATAAGAGATAAATATCACGTATTTTATAAGCTCTGTGACGTTAGGAGAAACAAGTGGGACTGTTCACCAATAATAATCACGTTTAAATTTTAAATATTTAAAAATCCTTTTACATAGCTCTTTCATTTAATCCTCACAACTATCCCATGAATTATAGGCATCACCCCCACTTTAAATTAAGGTCACGAGCTCCAGTGATTGCAAGATACCACTATGTAACCTGCAGGAGAAAAATCAAACTCTATATGTCACCGAGGCTGGAGTGCAGGGGTGCAATCACAATTCACTGCGGCCTCGACCTCCTGGGCTCAAGCGATCCTCCCACCTCAGTTTTCCAAGTAGCTGGGACCACAGGTGCATGCCACCAAATCTGACATATATGTATGCATACACACACACACACACACACACACATATATATATATATATATTTTTGGTTTTCCTAGAGACAGGTTCTCCCTGTGTGGCCCAGGCTGGTCTCAAACTCCTGGGCTCAAGCAATCCTTCTGTATTGGCTTCTCAAAGTGCTGGGATTACAGGTATGAGTCACCACAGCTAGCCATTATCAGTTATTTCTGATACCAAATTTTATTTTTCAGAGAAGTACTTTGGCCAGGCGTGGTGGCTCACGCCTATAATCCCAGCACTTTGGGAGGCCGAGGCAGGCAGATCACTTGAGGCCAGGAATTTGAGACCAGCCTGGCCAACATGGTGAAACCCCATCTCTACCAAAAATACAAAAATTAGCTGGCTGTGGTGGCGTGCACCTGTGGTCCCAGCTACTCAGGAGGCTAAGGCAGGAGAATCGCTTGAACCCAGGAGGTAGAGGTTGCGGTGAGCTGAGATGGCACCATTGCACTCCAGCTTGTGACAGAGCAAGACTCTGTCTCAAAAAAAAAAAGTACTTAAAACAGTATCTGACTCATACTGTTTGATAAAAGTTAACTAATATTGTTATGTTTTAAGAAATAAATAGTCCTAGATTGATATTTTCCTTAGAAAAATTAGGTCAGTAATGTTTTTCATTTAATTATTTATTTTTACCTTATCTGCTTATAAAAATAATTTAGGTGGCTGAATTACAAGGGAGAATGCAGTGGCCTTAGTTTTATAAATGACCTCAGCCCTCAGACTTACTGAGGGCCTCCATGAGTGCCTCATCTCCACGGATGGTGGTAAAGTAGAAATAAGTCTACCTTACTACTCAAGCCCTTACAAATGTAATTACGTGGAAAATAAAAAGTAATTATATGGCCACCTTATTTGCATGACACTGTGACCCTCAGGGTCACTCTTGAAGGGCTGAGAAAATCGAAGTTATGAGATCAAAAATCACATCATAGTTTTCAATTACCATACATAATTATAAATAATTTTGAGATATAATTTGTAAGATATTTTATCTTGCAGCTCCGAAAATCTGTCTTTACTTCTGTTTGTACTTCCCAACTGTTTCTGCCTAGTCAGTTAACATAAACAAACCCTTAGCAGGGAATTTTAAGTTATTTTAAGTTACAGCCTAATTGCCTGGTGCAGTGACTCAAACCTGTAATCCCAGCACTTTGGGAGGCTGAGGCAGGCGGATTATCTGAGCTCAGGAGTTCAAGACTAGCCAACATAGTGAAACCCCATCTCTACTGAAAATACAAAAATTAGCCGGGTATGGTGGCACCCTCCTGCAGTCCCAGCTATTTGGGAGGCTGAGGCAGGAGAATTGCTTGAACCCGGGAGGCAGAGGTTGCAGTGAGCCAAGATTGCGCCACTGCACTCCAGCCTGGGCGATAGAGTGAGACTCTGTCTCAAAAATAAAAACAGTAATAATAATAATAACAATAATAATAATTTACAGTCTAATTAAGGCTGAGCTTTGACAACGAAAACTATCAGTAGGCCCAACGCCTGGGTTCTGGCCCTACCTCTGCCATGTCTCTGCCTTGTGATTTGGATCTGTGAAGTTAGGCTCCCTCATCTAGAAAGTAAAGATAAAAATGTTGACTGATGCCTGCTTCGCAGGGCTGCTGGGGGGATCGAATGAGGTCCTGTGTATGACAATACTTTTGTTGTTGTTGTTGTTGAGATGAGTCTCATTCTGTCACTGGGCTAGAGGGCAGTGGTGCGATCTCAGCTCACTGCAACCTCCGCCTCCCAGGTTCAAGCGATTCCCCTGCCTCAGCCTCCTAAGTAGCTGGGATTACAGGTACCCATCAAAATGCCCAGCTAATTTTTTTTTTTTTTTGTAGTTTTAGTAGAGACGGGGTTTCACCACATTGGCCAGGCTGGTCTTGAACTCCTGACCTAGTGATTTGCCCGCGTTGGCCTCCCAAAGTGTTGGGATTACAGGCGTGAGCCACTGTGCCCAGCCGAAAATACTTCTAAGATTACAAACACTAGACAAGAATGAGAGATGAATTATTTTGTGGATAACCTGTTCTTAATTTCGTAAAACAATTTCTTGGCCATGAGTCCTCCATAGAAAAGCAATACCCAAGAGTAAACTGTCTATATTCAGTAACAGTCACCTGAGTACTGAGAGTAAAACTACCTCTACAGACTATTTCTCTACAGATTATTTCATGGGAACTCCAGGAAAAACAAAAACAAAAGAAGAAACAACTATTAGAGTGAGTTTCAGAACAGCTGAAATAATTTATTTTCATTGCATTTATTCCTTTGTCTCTTTATAAGAGTATTAGCTCATTATAGAATAATGGAGAAAAACATGAATAATAATAAATAATATTATCCCATCATTCAGTAATAAAACAATATTTAGCAGATTTCCTTTGAGAATTTATTATGCATTTATATTGTCATTACCACTTAAAATCATTTTCAAACTAATACAGCTAGAAAACAAATTATTAATAGTGGTGAAGTAGAGAATAGGACTGGAAAAGAGAAACTTTTACTTTAAATATTTCTGTACTGTTTAAATTTTTTATGAAAAAAAGTGTTTATAAAAGCAGATGACTGAGTAGTTAGTAAATGAGTTTTTAGTATTTGTGAATCAACCCCTAAATGCAAAGAACAAAGGGAATACAGTCCTTGTCCTTACAGCCAAAATCTGGCTGTTGCACACTGCATTCTGTTTTACAGCAAAACATGCTTTGTGTACTCAATGAACATTGATTAATTCTGTCTCTCTAAATGTTTACACAGTGACAACAGTATATAGTAGATTACAGTTTTAAAGGGACCATGCTATATACAAAAAATCTAAGTATAATTTTTTAAACATCATACACAAGAAAGTGGTGTGGGTCAATCGTACTTGCAGAATGAAGGACCATTTATTATTTGGCTACAACTTTACACAGACTACTTCATTTAACATTTATAAACATCTCAGTAAAGTAGTTACGCACCTCCATGAGTTGTAGTCTGCAAAATTAGGGAATGAGTAATTTGTCAGGTTCACAAAGGAAGTACAGTAATTGATAGAATCAAGATTCAAACCTGGGACTGTCAGATCCCAAAGTTGAGTGTTCCTAGTCATTGCACTACCCAGCCCCTCCATATTCCAGAAGCAGCCTGGGCATGGGAAAGCAGAGGAAAGAGCTGACTCTGCATAAGTAGATGATTGATCACTCTCTAAAAGAGATTTGCCTATGGAAAACTAGGTGATCTCTTTAAGTAGACACTCAATAATAAATAATAAATGACCATCCTTCCTATAAGCATAATTGATATAAACCTCTTTTCTGCCTTTGTTTTTCCAGGGGTGTGATTTTTTTGTGTCCTATATTGATAACACACTTAAGTTAGCAGGCCATCCAAATGATTGCTAACTTGAGTTTGCAAATCTTTCTGATTTCTTATCTTATACGGTATGGACTATACCTGCCCATTCTTTAAGAATTGCACATCCACGGTCAACTTGCGTAAGACATTCCCAAAAGGATAATCCAGATTCCGACCGTGGTAAATGTGGCCTCTGGAGTCTTGAGCCACAATACTGGTGCAGAATCTGAGAAAAGGAAAAAGTCCAACATGAATGAATAAGACAAATAAGAAAAAAAAGGAAAAGGAGTTTTTCATTTGTAAAACAAATCCTCAAAGTAAAACGGTTTTTCTTCCTTATGACTGACATATGTGCTATAACACTTGTAAAAATATAGATTAACAATTCAAGATGAAAAACACAACTGGATACACCTCATCTGTGCTCATTCAGTGTTTCTCGGGTCTTTGCCCTTAGCACACATGCAGAGCATCCTAAGCATAGTAAGTGAGAATTTCATCCTCAGTCCAAATCTGCAGTGAAACTAACCCATCCTGGGCTCAGGAGACCTGTGAACTCTGCTTTTTCCTCTGCTTGGCAGCATGTATTCTATTTAACACATGATTCAAAGCCAGCTCAAGCTCACCTCTCCACATATTAATTCCTCAGAGCAAATAAAGTAACACTAAACCATTGTTTCGCCAATGTTTCATTTTGTCCCCTTGGGAAAATGGCTGGCTCTTAAGGGACTTGGCACGGAATTTTCCTGTCTCTCTCCCAGCTCCTTGCACAGAGATCATAATTTTTAAAAAGGGGGAATCTCTATGAACAGAAGCTCATAGAGAGGAAAAGAGGAGGAGGCTTGTTAAGTATCCATATTCTCTGAGAATATTTAATGGTACATGAAAAAATATTATATATTTATAAAAAATATTTATAAAATATTTATATAGTGTGTCCAATACCAGGGGAAAAATATGTATATCCATATGAACAAAACTGAGAGAAAACATCCTGGAGGGTTTTTCTGGTCATTTTTTAATAACAGGATGGTGGTTAGCTTTGTTTTTTTACTTTTCTACATGTACTGATTTTCTACAATGATTACATGTTACTTTTATAATTGGAGGAAAAAGTGTTACTTTTTGTTTGTTTGTTTAAAGGTGGAAACTTGTGCCAGGCACCAGAAGGGTGTCTCAGGCCTGTAATCCCAGCACTTTGGGAGGCCAAGGTGGATGGATCATGTGGTCATGAGTTTGAGACCAGCCTGGCCAACATAGTGAAACCCCGTCTCTACTAAAAATACAAAAATTAGCCGGGCATGGTGGCGCATGCCTGTAGTCCCAGCTACTTGGGAGGCTGAGGGAACAGAATCGCTTGAACCCGGGAGGCGGAGGTTGTGATGAGCCAAGATCGCGCCACTGCACTCCAGCCTGAGCAACAGAGTGAGACTCCATCTCAAAAATAAATAAAATAAAATAAAATAAAGATGGAACCTTGGTCAGTTTTAATTCCCTCCAAGGTTTCTGTTATTTATTTATTTATTTATTTTTTTGAGTCTCTGTCACCCAGGCTGGAATGCAGTGGTACAATCTCGGCTCTCTGCAGCCTTGACTTCCCAGGCTCAAGTGATCCTCCCACTTCAGCCTCCTGAGTATCTGGGACCACAGGTGCAAGCCACCACATCTGGCTAATCTTGTGGTATTTTTTGTAGAGACAAGGTTTTACCATGTTGCCCAGGCTGGTATCAAACTCCTGGGCTCAACAGATCCTGGTATCGAACTCCTGGGCTCAAGAGATCCATCCACCTTATCCTCCCAAAATGCTGGGAAAGGAGGCATGAGCCACTGTGCCCAGCCTCCCTCCAACGTTTCTGAGTTTAACTTCAAAGAGTTCAGGTCAGGGAGAGAACTGGTAAGACATGGGAAGTACTAAAGCAGAGTTTGTAGAATCTCTCTCAAAGGCGATTTTTCAAAATTGGCAAGATAACAATACTTTCATATCAGGCCCAAATGTTGTGGTGTGATGTAGCAGTGCACAAGCACGGGAGACAAATGAGGAAACAGGCTCTGCTTTGAGAGGCACTGCAGCGAACTGGAGATTCCCATGCTTTTAGCACTCACCAGCCACTTGACTTCCAGCAAGGTGGCCCCTTTGAGGCTTGGTTTCCACATCACAAAACAGATACCATCTTCCCCATGGGGCTGTGTTCATGAAGTACCTGGCACCCAGTAGGCTCAATAAAGGGTAGCTAGTATTATTCTAATTCAAGAAGGCTTACTTCCAACATGAGAAGAAAGCATTTCCTTTGTTAATGCTAGTGGAATTGAATTGTGCTTTCTATTAGGCAATTTTATAAATACCTTAGTATCAAATCCAAAAGTTAGAATGTTTTTACTGGACCTTTTGCTTTAATCTGTTTGAATATGGTGACTCCAACAGATGAGGGTAAAAATGATTTGTGATTTTTCATTAAGAAAGCCGTAAGTTAAAAATAGGAAAAAGTTGGAGGTAGGAGAGGGAGGTGGTACAATTATAACAACTTAGTTCAACTGAAAGGCATGTTATTTAGCAGGCCTGTGTTTTTTCTGTGCCTGAAAGCATTTCCTGAAGAGGAAGGCAGTCCCAGTGCTTTTTAGCTTACTCTGCCTAGGTGTTCTGGGAAAATGCCTGGGCCAGTAAAGTTTCATTATTCCAAGATCTTTTCTACCCCCATCATCTTTAGGCAGCAAGAAGCTCTAAGTATGTACAAGAGGTTACGAGATGAAGCTAGTCTGGTGGCAAAATAATAAGTATTAAAGGGAGAAACCAAGTCAAAACCTCTCTTTATTCCAGAACCTGTTACTGAGCCCATAAACCTTTAGTGGTCCCCTGCACTCTGCCTGGGATCAACCACACACTCCATGTTGCTTTCACTTCTGGGTGCACTTTTTTCTTTTTCTTTTTGATACAAAATCCTGCTTTGTCACCCAGGCTGGAGTACAATGGCGCTGTCTTAGCTCACTGCAACCTCTGCCTCCTGGGTTCAAGTGATTCTCCTGCCTGAGCCTCCTGAGTAGCTGGGATTCCCAGGTGCCCGTCACCATGCCTGGGTAATTTTTTTGTATTAATAGTAGAGACAGGGTTTCACCATGTTGGCCAGGCTGGTCTTAAACTCCTGACCTCAGGTGATTCACCTGCCTCGGCCTCCCAAAGTGCTGGGATTACACGCGTGAGCCACCACGCCCAGCCTGGGTGCACATTTTATCATGCCCACTTCCTAGTCCAAACACTGGCTGGCCCTATTAGAGCAGCATTCCCTGTCGCCCCAGCCCTGGTGGACACAGACACTTCAGCCATGACACACATGAAAGGAGAAATGCAGGGCAACAAATACAGGCAGAGATGAGCCACTGCCAGTATAGAGATGGAAGGTCACTGAGTTAACTAAAGGGTACAGATGAGAGGAGGCTTAGTTTCAAAAACTTCCTGGAAAAGTACGTTTTGAGCAGAATTTTTTTTTTTTTTTTTCTGAGACAGAGTCTCGCACTGTTGCCAGGGCTGGTGTGCAGTGGTGCGATAGCGGCTTGCTGCAACCTCCACCTCCCGGATTCAAGCGATTCTCCTGCCTCAACCTCCTAAGTAGCTAGGATTACAGGCGCCCGCCACCACGCCTGGCTAATTTTTTGTGTTTTTCGTAGACGGGGGTTTCACTATGTTGGCCAGGCTGGTCTCGAACTCCTAACCTCGTGATCTGCCAACCTTGGCCTCCCAAAGTGTTGGGATTACAGGCGTGAGCCACCTCGCCCTGCCTTTGAGCAGAATTTTAAAAGTAGGATGCTACCTGGATTGGGGGAGAGAAAACCCCAGGCTACCGGTAGAGGGAAAGTTCAATGCTGAGTGGGAGAAGTTGCTTTCCCTCTCGAAGCCTACGATCTGCAGCTCAGATTTACCCAGAGAGGCGACGAGGAAGCACAGGAAGTTTCTGGGCAAGCAGGCACCACCCTGTTTTTATCACACGGAAAACATGTCTCCTGCCGCTAGTCTGTGTCAGGAGGCCCCAGCAAGCCCCGCGTTACTCCGCACCGGCTTGGGGCACTCACGCGGAGGACTCGTAGGCCAGGTTGACTAGGAGGCAGTCCGCCAGGCTGACGTTCAGGAAGTCACACATGCCACGGATCTCGCCGGTAAAGGGCTGGGGCAGGAAGCGCTCCAGCTCCAGGACCACTTTTCCGATCAACACGTGCACCCACTTGGGGACTCTATCCCTAGAAAAGAAGAGCATGAGGGCGTCTGACCCGCTCAGAGGTCGGCGGCGTGCGACTTCGTGTGCACTGCGAGCGGAGCTACATCCTTAGGGCGTGAACTGTCAGGGCCACGGCTCCCGACAGTGGACCGCCCCGGCGCCGTGTCACTCAATCCGCAGCCTCCTGGGGGTGGGGGTGGGGCGGGCAGAGGGTGGAAGCTGGGTGGGGGGCAGGGAGGGGAGGCGGCAGGTAAGAAAACTTGGAGATGGGGAGGGCGAGTGAGGCTGGTCCCAAAGGGGCAAGCTTAGAAGGCCCGTGAGGCCCGCAAGGAAGGCGCGGTTGCCCCTCCTCGGTAGCTATGCAGCCCGGGCGACAACTCGCGCGCCACGCCGACCCAGAATGGCTCAAGGACTGGTGTGCCACGGGTGACACCGAACTTGAAAGCCAAACCTGCCGCGCTGGATTCTTCCCAACCCCGACACTGCTGAGGGCGGCAGCCAAAGCCAGTTCTCCAAGGGTGGCGGGGAGTAAAGCGTCCCGGTTTAAAGCACTCTGAGCAGCGCGCGTTTAACTCCAACCCGCACCGCCGGCGTCCCCGCAGACCCTGTCCAGGGCCCCAGCTCACCCGATGACTTGCGCCATCGCTGCGCGCACCAAGTCCAAGTCGTAGTGCCGCAGCACCGGCAGCCAGCGCAGCTCCGGTGCCGCATCCAGGCTCACGTTGAAGCGCGGTGCTGCTGTGGGCGAGGCGGCGGACAGCCCGGCCTCGGCCAGCAGCAGCAGCAGCACGGGCAGAAGCCCCAGGCGCGCCTCCTGGTCTACTGTCCGCATGGCTCGGGCTCCTGAGGCCGCAACTCAAGAGAGCTGCAGCCACTGTTGGAGCCCAGTTAAGCCGTGGAGGAGGAGGACCTGGGGCGGGGCCGCGATCGCTGGAGGTGGGGCCAGCGCACGACCCGCCCGCCCCTGTCACCGGCGAGCCGGAGCGGCGACACCTCCCGTCCTGCCGCGCATCCACTAACCCGCCCCGACGCCGCGTGCTGGGATTACAGGTGTAATAGCCCAGCCTCTCCGTCAGGCCTGGAGGTCCCCGACCGCTGGGCCGCTAAGGGCTGGGGCTGCCGGCAGCCGGCAGCCGGCTTCTCACCAACTCCTGGTTCCAGCGCACCTGCTTGGGCCCGAAGAGTGTAGGCTGCGGTCGGGAGAGGCTTTACGATTTTCAGTAGCGAAAAGGTGTCAGGAAAGCCTTTTCAGTTAAACTTTTGTTTGTTTGTTTGTTTGAGACGTAGTCTCACTCTATTTCCCAGGCTGGAGTGCCGTGGCGTGATCTCGGCTCACTGCAAACTCCGCCTCCTGGGTTCAAGAGATTCTCCTGGCTAAGGGTCTCAAGTAGCTGAGATTACAGGCGTCCACCACCATACCCGGCTAATTTTTGTATTTTTAGTAGGGACAGGGTTTCACCATGTTGGCGAGGCTAGTCTTGAATTCCTGACCTAAGGTGATCCACCCTCCTCGGCCTCCCAAAATACTGGGATTACAGGCGTGAGCCACCGCGCCTGGCTGGTAAAACATTTTTTAAAAGGTCAAAATTTAGTTAACATTTACCTGCCAAATATTTTCTGCGGACATTATCTCATTTAATCATCAAAACAAGCCATCAGGTTGGTTCCCCTAACCCTTGCTTTACTGATGAGGAGCGTGAGGCTTGGAGAGGTGAAGCCATGTGCCCGAGGTCACTCTGCTGGTGTGTCTCTGCACTGGCCTCCAAGTCAGGAAGTCTGAATCCACAATCCACCTTCACACCTAAGTTTCCTTACCTTTGAGTTCCCAATGTCTGGGAGACAAACCTGTCTTAGGAAAATCTTAGTAAGGCTGGGACAATCTTAACGGTTAGCACAGTTGTCTGTGGGTAAAACACGGTACATGTGTACATGAATAGTAGAAACAAAATGAAAGGGCAGGGCATGGTGGCTTACGCTTGCAATCCCAGCACTTTGGGGGGCTGAGGCGGGTGGATCACCTGAGGTCAGAAGTTTGAGACCAGCCTGGCCAACATGGCGAAACCCTGTCTCTACTAAAAATACAAAAATTAGCTGGGCTTGGTGGTGGGCACCTGTAATCCCAGCTACTTGGGAGGCTGAGACAGGAGAATTGCTTGAACCTGGGAGGCAGAGGTTGCAGTGAGCCGAGATTGTACCACTGCACTCTAGCCTGAGCGACAAGAGCAAAACTTTGTCTCAAAAAAAAAAAAAAAAAAAAACTAAATGAATAGTAGAAATTAAACAATTTTTTTTGTGCCCTTATGTATTTTATTGACTTAAATTGTAGAAATGGTGAATTACACCTTTTTCTGTTTTTATTTGTGTTCATATGTCTCTGCCATTTCTTGAATATAGGTCAGAATCTATCTTCTGAAACACAATTTTTTTAAACCAATTTTAGGACAAAGGAATACAACTTTTATAATCAATCACTTGTTTTTAAGGATGACACTTAAAGAAATTACAAAATTTCTTGCCAGGCATGGTGGTTCATGCCTGTCATCCCAGCACTTTGGCTGGCTAATCATCTGAGGTCACTTGGTTCTAATGAATAGAATCAGAATTGGTGGTGGCTGACTTCCAAGACTAGGTCACAAAAGACACTGGGGGTTTCTCCTTGCTCTCCTGAATTGCTCACTATAGGAAGCCCACTGTCATGTCCTGAGGAAGCCCTATGAAAATGTCCCTTTGTGGTTGGACAAATCTCAGCACATGGAGAGTCTGAGGTAGGAGGACTGCTTGAGCCCAGGAGTTGGGAGACCAGCCTGGACAACAGTGAGACCCCATCTCCACAAAAATAAAAATAAAAATAAATTAGCCGGGCATGGTGGCACGTATCTGTAGTTCCACCTACTTGGGAGGCTGAGGTAGGAGGATTACTTGGGCCCAGGAGTTTGAGGCTGCAGTGAGTTATGATCATGCCACCGTACTCCAGCCTGAGTGACAAACTGAGATCCTGTCTCCAAAAAAGGAGTAAATAAAGCTGAAAAAAAGAAAAAAGGAAGTCTCTTTGTTGAGGAACTGAGACTTTCTACCAAGAGCCAGAGAGGAACTGAGGCTTGTTGTCATCTGAGTGAGCCATGGTGGAAGTGGATCTTCCTGCCCCAGCTAAGCCACCCCCAAATTCCTAACCTACAGAAACTGTGAAGTCGGCTGGGCATGGTGGCTCACATCTGTAATCCCAGCACTTTGGGAGGCTGAGGCAGGCAGATCACTGGAGGTTGGGAGTTTGAGACCAGCCTGGCCAATATGGTGAAACTCTGTCTCTACCAAAAATTATAAAAATTAGCTGGGTGTGGTGGCGGGTGCCTGTAATCCCAGCTACTCGAGAGGCTGAGGCAGGAGAATTGCTTGAACCCAGGAGATGGAGGTTGCAGTGAGCCAAGATCGCACCACTGTACTCCAGCCTGGGTGACAGAGTGAGACTCCATCTCAAAAAGAAAACAACTGTGAAATAATGTTTATTGCTTTATGCCACTAAGTTTTGAGGTGATTTGGTATGTGGCAAATAGATCATTAATATAGATTTGTTTGGGAACATAAGTGTAGTGCTACCGTAACACATGCCTAAAAATGTATTGCTTTGGAACTGGTAGTAGGGGGAAACTGTAATAATTTTGAGCAGAATGTTAGTGAGAGCCTAAAGTTCTTAACTATTAGTAGAAGTCTGATGGTCCCTCAAGAAACAAACCATCCTAAGAAAAAAAGTCTGATGGTCTTGAAGGAGACTGCCAGCAGTAGCCATTGCCACTTCAGAAGTGAGAATGTTACTGGAAACTGGAAGTAAGAGGTTCCTTTGTTATGTAGAGCCAGAATGTTAAACATGATCACCTAGAGTAATGAAGAACACAGAAAAATGTACCTAAGGAACTAGGTACTCTAGCTAGGTCTCCAAGCAAAATGTCAAAGTTGCTACCTGGCTTCTTGCTGCTTATAGTAACGTATGAGAGGAAAGACAGAAGCTAAAGCAAGGACTGTTAAAAAGGATCCAGAAATAGTTTTGAAAATCCTAGGCCCAAAGTATACACGGGAACTTAGTTTATCATCGATGTGGCATTGTTTATATGTGGAGATATCTGCAACATAGGTAATTGATAGAGAATTAGTAGCTAGAATATATAAAGAGCTCCTATGTTTTTATTACTAAAACAAGGAAAACAAAAGGCTATAAAAAGAGGAAAACCCAAATGAACATCAAAATGTGAATGAAGTTACTTCAACCTCTCTAGTAATCAATGAAATGCAAATTAAACCATGATACCATTTCATAAACAAAGACTGTCTGAAGTTTCAAAGTCTAACATCTTGTTGACATGGAAGTAGTAAAATACAAACTTACATGAATTACTGATGAGAATATAGTGTAATTCAGTATTGCCTAGTAAAGTTGAAGAAGTACAGACCCTGCAAACCCAGTGATTTCATTTTCAGTTTTCTGGATTTCTTTTTACTTTTTTTTTTTTTGAGACAAAATCTTGCTATCGCCCAGGGCTGGAGTGCCATGGTGCGATCTCAGCTCACTCAACCTCTGCCTCCCAAGTTCAAGCAATTCTCCGGCCTCAGCCTCCTGAGAAGCTGGGATTACAGGTGTGCACCACCACACCTGGCTAATTTTTTTGCATTTTTAGTAGAGACAGGGTTTCACCATGTTGGCCAGGCTGGTCTCAAACTCCTGACCTCAAGTGACCCGTCTGCCTCAGCCTCCCAAAGTGCCGGGATTACAGGTGTGAGCCACTGTGCCCAGCCCATTTTCAGTTTTCTATCTAAACTTTGTTTAAAGAAAAAACTCTAAGACCATGGACCCTAGAAGACATGTTCAAAGATGCTTACTGCAGCAAGGTTTTAATTAAATTAATTAATTAGTTAATTTTTTTGAGAGGGAGTCTCACTCTGTCACCCAGGCTGGAGTGCTGCAGTCAGTTCACTGCAACCTCCCCCTCCTGCCTTCAAGTGATTCTGCTGCCTCAGCCTCCCAAGTATCTGGGATGTGCTATAGGCATGTGCCACCATGCCTGGTTAATTTTTGTATTTCTTAGTAAAGACAGGGTTTCACCATGTTGGCCAGGCTGATCTCAAACTCTTGACCTCAGGTGATCTGCCTCCCTCAGCCTCCCAAAGTGTTGAGTTATAGGCGTGAGCCACTGCACCCAGCCTGCAAGGTTTTTAAATAGCAAAAAAGTGGAAAACAACCTGTTTTTTGGTAGAATGATAAATTGTGGATGTATGAATAAACAATGGAAACTATACAACAATTGAAATGAATCTTCATCTATCAATAATCTAATATTGTTACATAGCAAAATAATTTATACAATGATACTGCTTATGTAAAAATTTATATATACACACAAATATACATGTGAAAGGAAAAATAACTACAGGAATGATAGGCATCAACTTTGAGATAAGGATTATCCCTGAGAAGGGGGTGGGAAATGGCTGAGTGGGACATAGTGATATTCTTAATGTTCATCAACTTCTAGATAAGGGTTATCCCTGAGAAGAGGGGGGGAAATGGCTGAGACAAAGTTATACTCTTAATGTTCTATTTTTTTTTTTTAAAGCAAAATATTAACACTGAATAAAACTGGGAGATGAACATGTTTCCTTATGTTCTATATTTTCTGTATGTTTTTTAAAAATCACGAAATGATAAACTGTTTAAAAGATTTAAGTATCCTTAAAACAAGATGTTCTGTTGAACACCATTTATTCTTAGTTTCCATGTAATTCTTTTAAACTTCTCCTTTTGTAACATTTCCTGGAATTAGGGTTTCCATTTTGTTCTTAATTTTCTTTTCTTTTCTTTTTTTTTTTTTTGAGACGGAGTCTCGCTCTGTCACCCAGGCTGGAGTGCAGTGGCCGGATCTCAGCTCACTGCAAGCTCCGCCTCCCGGGTTCCCGCTATTCTCCTGCCTCAGCCTCCCGAGTAGCTGGGACTACAAGCGCCCGCCACCTAGCCCGGCTAGTTTTTTGTATTTTTTTTAGTAGAGACGGGGTTTCACCATGTTAGCCAGGATGGTCTCGATCTTCTGACCTCGTGATCCGCCCGTCTCGGCCTCCCTAAGTGCTGCGATTACAGGCTTGAGCCACCGCGCCCGGCCTGTTCTTAATTTTCTTTTCCTCCTTGGCCAAATTTCTTTTAAAAACATCTCTGATGGTAACTTAGATATTAGGAACATCAAGTATACCAAAACTGAATCTAAGATGGAACTAGAAGTATTTGAGATTTTAAAAAATTCTTAGTAGAAATGTTTGATAAGCAACATTACAAAATATTTAAAATGTAAAGGAGTTCATAGCCATGAGGAGCTGTAAAATTTTTTTTAAATGTAAAGGAAAAAATCCAGTTATATTCCCATAACCCAAACCTAGCAACTACTTTCATATGCATATTTTATTTATGAAATTGTAGTTATACGAAGCACCATTATTTTACGTACCTTGAAGAAAAATTCACTGCCATTTAAATTGATACAATGCTTTCTTACCAGAATTTAAAAATGTGTATGTATTGAAAGAGTCTTCTTAAGTTTTTTTGTCAAAATCATTTGAAAATCACGTATCTACTCTTGTACGTTTTTAAAAAGTGAAATAAATTAAGGTATTGCTTAAGCTTCTTTGCATTCAGTATTAGATTCTCCTGAATCACTGTTTGACTACAGATACCCATGTTTTCCCACACCATACCACTTTTCTGTGCCATTAAGAATCTTGGCTGATGCGGTGGCTCACACCTGTAATCCCAGCACTTTGGGAGGCCAAGGAGGGTGCATCACTAGAGGTCAGGAGTTCGAGACCAGCCTGACCAACATGGTGAAACCCTGTCTCTACTAAAAATACAAAAAACTAGTTGGGCGTGGTGGTGGGTGTCTATAATTCCAGCTACTTGGGAGACTGAGGCATGAGAATCACTTGAACCTGGGAGGCGGAGGTTGCAGTGACCTGAGATTGTGTCACTGCACTCCAGCCTGGGTGACAGAGTGAGACTCTGTATCAAAAAAAAAAAAAAAAAAAAAAAAAAAGAGAATCCTAGTGCTGGCCAGACATGGTGGCTCCCACCTGTAATCTCTGCACTTTGGGAAGCCAAGGTGGGAGGATCACTTGAGGTCAGAAGTTTGAGACCAGCCTGGGCAACATAGCGAGACCCTGCCTCTATTAAACATAAATTTTTAGAAATGATTAAGAGCCAGGCATACAGGCCTGGGCCTGTGGAGGATCTCGAGCCTAGGAGCTCAATGCTGCAGTGGGTTCTGATTGTACCACTGTACTCTGGCCTAGGTGACAGAGCAAGACCCTGTCTCTAAAAGAAAAAAATAAAAGTCTTAGTGATGCTGCATTTCTTAAAAGTTCTCCACTCACAAAGGCGGTTTCAAGGTGTTTGTAATGTTTCTTAATCTAAGTGCTGGTTACAGGAATGTATTCAGCTTGTGAAAATTCACTGAGTTTAAGTACACCTGATGGTACTTGTACTCATCTTTATATGTCGATAAAGAGTTTGGAATTTTTTAAAATTCCAGTTTTTTTTTTCTGGAATTTTCATAGAGACTACTAATTCCCATTCTGCAAGTTTTGATGTTAGTCCCTGCTTCATGTTAGCAGATGTCAACTGAAAATACCAGACCAGATTTGTGAATGTGCAGGCAATGACAACTACATCAAGACTGTTGTCTGGCTGCAAACATTTTAAAATGTATCTCAATTTCAGAGATTAAAAGTGTAAAGAAATTGTCTTAAAACCATTTGATCATTTTATTTATTTAGAGACAGGGTCTCACTCTGTCACCCAGGCTAAACTACAGTGGCTTGAACTTTACTCAATGCAGCCTTCACCTCCAGGGCTCAAGCGATCCTCCTGCTTCAGCCTCCTGAGTAGCTGGTATGGCAAGCATGCACCATCACACCTGGCTAATTTTTACAAGGTCTCACCATTTTGCCCAGGCTTCTTTATCATTTTATACTCTGCTTTTGAAAATAATAGTGGCCAGGCACAGTGGCTCATGCCTACAATCCCAGCACTTTGGGAGGCTGAGAAGGGTGGATCACTTGAGGTGAGGAGTTTGAGACCAGCCTGGTCAACATGGTGAAACCCTGTCTCTACTAAAAATGCAAAAATTAGCTGGGTGTAGTGGTGGGCCCTTATAATCCCAGCTACTCAGGAGGCTGAGGCAGGAGAATTGCTTGAACCCAGGAGGCAGAGGGTGCAGTGAGCTGAGATTGCGCCAGTGCTCTCCAGCCTGGGCTGGAAAAGAACAAGGTGATCTGCCTGCCTTGGTGGAAAAGAACAGCAACAGCCTATTTTGAAAAGAACAAAAGCCGGGCGCGGTGGCTCAAGCCTGTAATCCCAGCACTTTGGGAGGCCGAGACGGGCGGATCACGAGGCCAGGAGATCGAGACCATCCTGGCTAACACGGTGAAACCCCGTCTCTACTAAAAAATACAAAAAACTAGCCGGGCGAGGTGGCGGGCGCCTGTAGTCCCAGCTACTCGGAGGCTGAGGCAGGAGAATGGCGTAAACCCGGGAGGCGGAGCTTGCAGTGAGCTGAGATCCGGCCACTGCACTCCAGCCCAGGCCACAGAGCCAGACTCCGTCTCAAAAAAAAAAAAAAAAAGAAAAAAAAAGAAAAGAACAAAAAACATTGTAAACACTGGAAATGTTTACAATGGGAAATGCTTATTATAATAATGGCTGCATAATACTCTATCTTGGATAAATGATAGTTTTATTCAACCATCTTCACACTGTGATTGGACTGACAAAACATGAAAGCAGAATCTGCAGAAGGAAATAAGTTTACTATATAAGAAATGGTCTATACAAACATAAGCTTATGCTATTTAAGGAGTACTGAATTAGCTGTGCTCTCTGCTTTTATTTGCATTTGTAAACACGTGCAGACCAAAGACTCTGCTAGGATTGGAAAGGTTATTTCTAGAGCCTTGACCTTGTAAGAGAAAAGGCTACAAGTCATTGTCCTACCTTCTTATTAATTTAAGATCTTTTTAAAAATCTCATAAAGTACATTTCAAAAGAACATAAGCAATTAATGAAAGACTATCACTTGGTAGAACTATATTATCTATACACAGTTTTAAAATGTGTTATCTAAAATAGCTTAAAGACCAGAACATTCTGAGTAAACATTCTAGTTAAAATGGAGTTGCAATGCAAGTCTATATAGAGTAAATTTTCAAAGGACTAGACTATGAAGAAATAACATTTATATTAACCATGGTCACTTGCTGAGATCACATAGCTAATATATCACCATTCTGGATTTATATACCACTTTTATACATTATGAGACTGGACAAAGTTAAGTTCATCCCTGAATGGCTTCATTCTCTATGTTGACAAAATTTGAGACTAAATAGCTCAAGTTCAGACACTGATGACTTCTTCAAAGTAGAAGTCACCTTGCAAGCTCACCTACCCTCTGCTGAAGCATTCACCCTTCTGAGAATCTCATCTTCAAATAGATAGCAAACAAAATATTCTCAAGAGAAGATTTGGAAAATAATAAAAGGAATCAGATAGAAATAAGATACTATGGGATTAAAGAAATAAAAGTTCAGAATACACGTTTATAAACCACATACTACATCTTTCTGTCTTGCATGTAAGAAAGGCTAGTTAAGAAGAGGGTGAGTGCATAGTAGAAGAACAGAAGTCACAACACAGAATGGACTTTGGCCTCCTGGTATCTAAGTTGAGTGGGAAAATCTAGAGGAAGGATGAAACTTCCAGGCACCATCACAATTCACACAATAAAGCTGTGAAAACTTGCTATTTTGAATTTTTTTCACTTTCTGGATCCAGACACACAAGGAGACACCCAATTCAAAAATGTGAAAAGAAAAAGGAGCAGTTTCAGTTCTAAAATATACAAATTTGCATCAAATACTTCCTGTGAAACACTAAAGTTGCTGGGGCTTGACTCTGGTAGCTTGACTAATCTCCCAACAGCAATCCGGGGCATTTTAGGGACAGTCTCTAAGTCGCATTGAAATAAAACTGAAGTTGAATGCAGAAAGTGAACAGAAGAAACTGGAAAGGAAATAAAAACACTGGTTTTATAAATCGCTTTCTAGGCCGGGCGCAGTGGCTCACACCTGTAATCCTAGCACTTTGGGAGGCCAAGGTGGGCGGATCACCTCAGGTTGGAAGAAATCCTGTCTCTACTAAAACAAAAATACAAAATTAGCTGGGCATGGTGATGCATGCCTATAATCGCAGCTGCTCGGGAGGCTGAGGCAGGAGAATCACTTGAACCCGGGAAGCGGAGGTTGCTGTGAGTCAAGATTGTGCCATTGCACTCCAGCTTGGTAACAAGAGTGAAACTTCGTTTCGAAAAAAAAAAAAAGGGAAATTGTTTTCGGAGTGCAGAAAATTGCCCTTTACTCTAATTCGAGGTAACATCTACCACAACATTATCTAAGAAATCTGAAACAAAAGGCACCAAACGATTTCCAAATGCAAACATTTGCATGCAAACAGACTGTCCCTGAAATGGATGCAGCATGCCTGTGGAACGTAGAACACCACACACCAGTCCACACACAATGGTACCTATTTGGCATTAGAAATCTTTTATTGAGACAAGGTAAACAGTGGGCTGAAAATACTACAGGCTGAAGGAAGGCTGAGGAAACCAGTATGAAGGCAGCTGAAATGATGAACTAAATACATTCCAAAGGTACTATTTATACCTAAGGCACTTTTAAAAGTCAGGTCTTAACCAAAAAGACTTTACATGGCATTCAAAAAAAAAGAGGGGGGTCACTTAAATCTTTTGGATTGACTAAAAGAGCTAAATTATGTACCAAAATCTGTACAGCAGGGGCCTGTTTTCAGCAGGAAAGCCTATGTACAAGTAAGAACCTCTTACTCTTGTAACATTGTCCTGTTTTGTTTTGTTTTATAAGAATATATAACTCCTATCTCCACAGAGTTAGTCCATAAGGCCTCAGTGACCTCATAGAAATATGGAGCTACCTCTACTAGAGAACTATTTACACTGCACTGTAAATACACATATGTGTGTCCACCCCCACAGCTAAGCTGTCAATGCCTTAAGTGAAGGGGGTACAGCTCATTCGTTTTATATCTATGGTGACAATTAATAGGCACTCGATACTTTTTTTTTGCATGAATGATACATAAAATGATTATACATTACCACCACTATTTACATTAACATTCCCACCATTAGCCGTCTCCAAAATAAAAACACCAAATTGCTGCCACATATTCAGCAGTTTTCACAATACAGTGAGTCTGGACTTTTTAATGTAAACAAACATGCTTGATTTACCAGTTTTCAGAGTAATAACACAAACTTAGCATTCTTCTTGGAATGGAAAACTTGCTGGGAAGTTACTTCATTCTTTTCCTCTTTTTCAAAAGTGCATCTCTTAGTGCCAACTGTAAAATAAAAAAGTATTGAAACATTATAACTCTTGGGAACCCCGTTATACAAATTTGGTTACATGAAAGTTTACTAAAAAGGAATCACCAAGTCAATACACCATCCTGAAAAACTATAAATGACAAAATATTCCAAAACAGATCAAATCTATATATATCGAGGATGGGGCATATTACTGCTAGGAAATATGCAAAGCTCTTGACTGCTGTTTCCAACTCATGGAGACATAAGCTCAAAACAGGAGCGGCTACCGAATGCAGACACTACAGTATCCCTGTCTTCAGGGATAATAAATAATACTTATTTGGTCTATATGGCTCTTAATATTTTGGAGTTGTGGATGAGATACATTGTCTAAATTAAAAGTAACAGAAAGACAGATTTTTCTTCATAATTAATCACCTTTTCCAACTAAAGATGGCATATATTCCACATATATTCCATATATTCCACTAAAGATGGCATACGGCATGTATGGATCATTCAAATACTTTAAAATAGCATTCAGCACTTGTGCAGATTTATGATAACTCTATCAATATACAATCTGAAACAAAGAAAAGTGTTACCTTATCTACTGATTTTCAAATGGGTTTGTTTTATGCAATAAACTAAGAAAATGTTCTAAGTAAATGCTAACACTAACCCTTTATAATGGCTCAAACATGAAGATATTAACTCAGAAATTGAAGCCCTGACAACTGTAGCTTATGGCAAAATATTCTAGTTAATACAGGTTCTAATTTTTAACTTAATTATTTTGTGTTGGAAGTATGTAAAGTGAACATGAAGAATGAAAGCAGTGAACTGTATGAGACTCAGTCTAGGCTTTCATCCCCTGGAGTTCATCTCTAACCAAAGAGGTTGGGTTCTTCAAGATCCCCAGGGTAGAACGAGAAGGTGAAGAATTTAAGATCTAGAGAAGAAGAAGACTGAAGGATCAGTGTCTGAAGTGAACCTACAAAAGTCCTTATAAAGTTTTACATTTCCCAAAAGAAAACAAACATAATATTAAAGATGATCAAAAACAAACCAAAATTAAAGTTAACCAAGACTAATGTATACATCTTAAGTTTGTGATGGATACTACTCCATTAATTCCCAAGCACTATTCTTTGTTCTAGAAACTTTTAAAAATCTCTAGCTTTTATTTAATTTTTATTTTAAAATTCTAGCTTAAATTTTAACAAGATAAACCTAAAACAGTTTTGGGGTACAAATTACCTAGCTCTACATACGAATGTTCAGACTTTTTGGATTTTATGATTTCCAGTTGACTCCTTGCCTTTAGCTCACACCTGGGTCTTGGTATGTCTTTTCAGAAAAGCAGAATAGCTGGGATACTTAAGGCAGAACAAAAATCTGTAAGTTCATTTCAACTTAATTTGGCTAAGGAGGTATTTTCTTGATTCATCTAATTGTGTCTTATTTTTCTCATCTGCAAAATTGGTTTAATCACAGTAACTGCACATACTATTGTAAACAAGTTAATAAATGGAAAGCCCTGGAACAGTGAAGTCTCACGCTAAGAACTAAATGTGTTAGCTAATGTTGGTTATGGGAATTTACGCCCACTCATTAAGCTTTGTGGCAAAGCACAGCCTACTCTCACACATATTTCAGTTCCTTTCCCTTCAAATGCCACCAATTAAAGAAAAGGAACAGGTATACCCCCGTTTTCTTCTTTTATCTTTCTACAGGCTTTACTGCAAGATCCTCCTCTCCTTCCCTATCCTATGCTTTACTTCCCTCTTCTAGTCTCATCCCAGTCACCTCTTCATATTCTAACAATTTACAGTAAGACCTCACGTACACTTTCAAGCCATGTAAGATCCCTCTATTTAAGACACTGAAATATCACCAAGGGATAGAGGGCGGGGTGTGAAGTGTGATGCTCCTTTCTCACAGGGCCCTTGGGGTCACGGGCAGCTTTGGGGATGCTCTGTAACTGTTCTGTCCAATAGGGTAGCCACTAACTACATGTGACTACTGAGCATTTGCAATTGGCTAGTCCAAATTGAGATGTGCTGCAGTATAAAAGACATGCTGATTTCAATTAGCTCAAAAACAAAAATGTAAAATATTGCACTCATAATTTTTATATGTTGAACTACATGTTGAAACGATACCATTTTAGATATACTGGGTTAAATAAGATACATTATTACAATTTCCTCTTTTTTACTTATTTTTAAGTGATACATGTAGTTCATATTATATTTCTATTGAACAGTACTGGTCTAAAGGAGAGAACAAAGAAAATCAGGAACTTAAAGTTATGTTTATAATGAAGAGATCCTGAAGAAAATACAGGGCAAAGAAACACACATAGAAATTCTGATTAATATCAGGTTCCAAATGGCAAGAAAATTGGAGAACAAGAAAAAACATTCTTGAACCAACAAGTGCATATGTCCAATGAAGTCTTAATTTACTCTCAAAAAGATTCTTCAATCTTTGAGAGTTATTTTATGACTCGAGGTGCTTGCAAGGAACAAAGCTGGGCTTCCCTATCATGCCAGAAAAGGCAAGCTAAAAAACAAAGTTGGGGTGGGGGGAGTCCTAACTAAAATGTAACAAGCTCACAGAAACCTCATAATGAAACACGGCCTACCAACACCGTAATTAATATTTCCTCAACCCTGAAATGTGAGTAAGGGCCAGTGAAGGACAGACTAGTGGATTTCAGTCAATCCTATCATAATTTTAGGAGAATGTGGCAAAATTTAGAGTACTTAAAATCCTAAGTGGCACCTTTCCTTTCACCTCAATTTCAACAGCTTCTATTAAAAATGCTGTCATTATTTACATGATGTTGTTGAATACAATTTAGAACTAGAGTCAACAGGGTGAGCTAAATGATACCTTAATTCAGTGAATACTGACTTGGAACCCACAGACACAGCACTGCCCTAGAGGGCTGGTGGTTACATTCAGTGCTGGCAGGCTGATCCTTGGCTAGCTATTTAGGAACACTGGTTCACAATATGACAGTTTACCCAGAGCTGATATCCTGGCAATTTTTCAGAATAACATTTAGATACACTGCTAACTGCCAGGAGAGAAAGATACAAAAGTATAAACTTGTTTTATCACAATGAATTACTGAAATAAACAAGCTGCCTAAGTAGCACGGGATTACCATTCAAAGGCCATGAATGGATAAAATGTAATCCCAAAGCCTGTAAACATCAGGGCTTTCAAAAGGGCACATACAGGAAGGATCATGCCAACACAAACCTATTTATTTTGCTATGCTTTTCTGAAACTGTTTCTAAGATATTACCACATAGAATTATTGGTTTTTGAAAAGTACCCACGCCTATAATCCTAGCACTATGGGAGGCTGAGGTGGGCAGACTGCTTGAGTCTAGCAGTTAGTTCAAAACCAGACTGGGCAACATGGCAAAACCCCATCTCTACAAAAAATACAAAAATTAGCCAGTGTAGTGGCAGACACCTGTAGTCCCAGCTACTTGGAGGGCTGAGGTAGGAGGATCACTTGTAGGGAGACCCCCTGAAACTATTGTTAAGGAATAAAAGATGAAATGCTCCTGATTATTGTAAATACAAAATTGCATGCAGGACTGTGTAAAGACAATGCCAGGTTGGGCTGCCAGAATGAGCCAACAGCACATGATGTGCTTCCCCTTGCAGAGAGCCTATAAACGGACATGCAGTCAGGAAGGTTTCACATCACCAAGATTCCTATCCCAGAAAAGCAGATGTTCATAGCTTTGGAAATGGAATGCGACCCTTGTGGGGAGCCTACAAAAGGATGCATGAGGGGTACCTGTTCATATGGATAAGATACGGTTATAAATGCCCTTATCTTGCCACGGCTCTTCTAGGTCTCTTTAGGGTTAAGGCATACTCCCTTCTGAGAATTTGTGGTCTAACTGGTTGTCTAGCTTCACGTACTGTTTCTATTGATTGATTGCAATCAGCTTTTACTGCAACTGTCACTGCTGATTAGTATCTTGCTAAACACAGGTTCTGGATAGACAGGTTCTGGAAACTGCTGACGCACATACTATATTGTAAATTCTTATCTCCGTATACTGTATTTCTGCATACAGATGTTATGTTAAAGAATTACATCACCCCTGCCGGGCGTGGTGGCTCACGCCTGTAATCCCAGCACTTTGGGAGGCCGAGGCGGGCAGATCACGAGGTCAGGAGATCGAGACCATCCTGGCTAACGCGGTGAAACCCCGTCTCTACTAAAAATACAAAAAAAATTAGCCAGGCGTGGTGGCGGGCGCCTGTAGTCCCAGCTACTCGGGAGGCTGAGGCAGGAGAATGGCGTGAACCCGGGAGGCGGAGCTTGCAGTGAGCCGAGATCGCGCCACTGCACTCCAGCCTGGGCAACTGAGCGAGACTCTGTCTCAAAAAAAAAAAAGAATTACATCATCCCCATGTGACCATCTCACCTCATAATCAAACAACCCTAAATCCCTCACTAACCTACCCCCACCCTCACTAAACTTAATAATAAATGCTGGTATATCCAGAGCATTGGCAACATCGCAGGACCAGAAGGCGGTGACCCCCCGGACCCAACTTTCACTATCTTGTGTGGGTCTTTTATTTCTCAACCTGCCGATCCACCTGGGAAGAAAGAAAGAGCCCTGCGGCATTGCGGGCTGCAGGACAGATCCCACAATAATCACTGGAGCCTGGGAGGTCAAGGCCGCAGTGAGCCATGAGGCTACAGTGAGCTGTGACTGCACCACTGCACTCCAGCCTGGGTAGCAGAGTGAGACCCTGTCTCAAAAAACCAGGCATAAAATTGGCACTAAAAAGTTATTCAATTAATTTTGATAATTTCACAGACCAAATGTCAGAGAATTTTAGCATGGGAAGGAACTTCATGGATGATCTAGCTTGCATTTCTTTACTTATACTGGAGGAAAATGGATTCCTCTCTGGTCCCACAGCTGAGTCTCAATCAAGTCAGGTCTGGGACTTACATGCCCTGACTGCTTCTCACCTCTCCATGCTCTCCAACAATGCTCCCATTAACCACAAGGCACACACAATAATGCCCAGTCTTCAGAAGGCGCAAGTCCGTCTCAAATGTAAAGCTGTCTTAGAATTACAGTAGTGTTCTTGCCACCCAAGCTTCATGTGGAACTCACCTGTTTTTCTCGGAAGGAACGCTTATTTTTTGACCGGACATTCCGGCTATACCGCATCATCATAAAGTTCTTCTGTTTTTTCTTCTCTTTATTTGTTGAACTAGAAAATGGATTCATTTTGGTTTTCTTCCTCGCAAATTCTTTTCGGTCTGTCTTTCCAGCCTACCGGAACAAAAAGTTTGATATTTCTTCTTCAGTAGCATACTTTAGGAGTCATCTAATCAACATTAATGTCTCCTCTGTATCAGAAGCTCTAGTAGGTGCCAAGGCCACAAAATCGACAGGACACAGTCTTTGCTCTTTGGGACCAAGAAATGGCCATGCAGTATTATAACGGAGCAAGGGGAGCTCGGAGGAAGAAAAGTCACAATTTAGCCTGGTGAGGTCAGGAGAACTTCCTAGAAAGGGAGACAGGTAGACTTTTTTTTTTTTTGGCAGGATGAAGGCATTCATGGTAAGGGAAAGGAGGGGAAAGACAGAGCATTTCTGGAAGAAGGGACAGTGCACACAAAGGTGTGGAGGATAAAGGACATGTGGAAGACAGAGAACGAGGTGGAACTAGGATGGGACGACGGTGTCTTGAACAAGTGGAAACACAGAAAATGATGTTGGAAATGTAGGCAGGACACAATCATGAGCAGCCACAGCACTAGCCACAGGCAGACTTCAACTGGCTCTGGCTTTTCACTGGTGACTGTAAACACACTCCTACTTTTCTCTTAGCTTTGATAAATATAGTGGTTTCCCAACACTACAGACTACTGCCTTCCTGTGCTCTCTACCTTGTTTTGAGTGGTGGTTACATGGCTACATACAGTTGTCAAAACTCATCTACCTGGCTGGGCGCAGTGGCTCATGCCTATACTCCTAGCACTTTGGGAGGCTGAGGCGGGTGGATCACATGAGGCCAGGAGTTTGAGATCAGCCTGGCCAACATGGCGAAACCTTGACTGTACTAAAAATACAAAAATTAGCTGGGCATGGTAGCGGGCACCTGTTACCCCAGCTACCTGGGAGGCTGAAGCAGGAGAATCGCTTGAACCCAGGAGGCAGAGGTTGCAGTGAGCCGAGACTGCGCCACTGCACTACAGCCTGTGTGACAGACAGAGACTCTGTCTCAAAAAAACAAACAAACAAACATACAAACAAAACCAAACAAAAAACAAAACCAAACAAAATCCCTCATCTAACTGAACACCTAATATCTGTGCATTTTAATTTCTGTGTTAATTATACCTTTATTTAAAACATTTTTTTAAATTGCCATTCTGTGGCTATACAAGTTCTGGCTTATGTTTCATTTTATTTGCTTTCTGTTTAAAAAAATAGGAATGATGTGCTCACTCACCATTGCAGTTGCTAGTCTTGTCTCTTTGTCAGACTTCGGCTTTTTATGAAGGCGTTCAATGTCCCGAAGAGAAAGTAATTCACCCCTGGGATGAGGGAAAAAGAACACATGAAGCAAGAATGGAATTCTGTTTCCTGATGCTTTCATTACCACATGAGCTGATTGAAGTACTAAAGTGGATGTGCCATTTTACCTGGGCTCTTCATCACTGTCTATTTCAATGTATTTCCTCTTCTGGGATTTCCCAGGGGCAGCATCAAGTTCTTTTCTCATTTGGGCCATGCGGATTTTCTGGAAGTCTTCCTGAGTTAAAACTCGGCTGGTGCTGACGGCTGCAGCTTTGGCTTTCCGCTCCTCCATGGGCATGCTCTTCAGCTTCTTGGAAATTTCTTGCTGTTCTTCATCGGAAGAGTGTTGCACATCAATCCATTCACCATCAGCATCCTCTTCCTCCTCACTGAGACTGGTACTTTCCCATCCATCTTCATCATTTTCAGCATTCTCTTCTTTCTCAACTTCCAGAACTTCTGCTCCTGGAATGTAATCTTTAGCATCTAATTCTCCATATTCTTGCACTCTTGCTTCTATGGAGGCCTCTGTAGGCTTACCCCGGAATTTCTTCTGCAGCATCTGAGGATTCAGTGTTCGGAAGAGCTGAATCAAAGTTCTAGCAGACATCATTACATTCTTATCCTTGTGTGTTTTATACTGAGCCAGGTCTTGGAGAAGGTCTTCAGTCATGGCCAGAGGACATCGAGCTGTTATCTCTTTTATAGCATTGATTCCTACTGTCATGACTTCTCCAGAGTTCTTGTCGGTAACAAAATTGTTTGCCACAGTCATAAGCAATGACTGAATAATCTCTGGGGGTACTAGGTGATGAGACGCTTGTGCAGCAAACAGAAGGATCTTTGTTACTTCTCTTTGGTGGGGCTGCAGAAACCTTTGCAAAAAGGGATAGAAATTGAAGAGGAAGAGCTCATGAATTCCCACCAATCTGGAGATGAGGTTCATGAGCATCATCTTCACTTCAAACCTTTCCTTACAGCGCTCAAGCTGCTTTAGTAGTTTTTCTGCAAAATCTTGGGGATCATGAATCAAGTGAATGGCTGAAAAGTTAAACACCTCTGGTTTTTTCTTTTTTTTTTTGTTTCTTGAGCACTTTCATTGCCTTTTCCAACTTCTTCTTGTTTTTGGAACTTTTCTTCCCTGTAGCATATTGTACTAGCAGGTCTCTTGCTGTTGGTCCATCATCCTCAGATTCAGAGTCACTGTCCTGTTTGTCTTCTTCATCTTTCCCAAGGAAGAATGTCAAAGCGGCAACTAATATCTTGGTGACCTTAGAGAAACATGCAGTTGTGATAACATTGACAGTTTTGGCATCATTCCAAATGTTCCTTCTGTAGAGTTCAATCATTACATCTAAAGACATCTTGGCTGCGGTTGCATTGCTATCTCTTAACATGGTGTACATGAAATTTTGCAATACTACATTCACTTTATTGTTCTTGTGTTTTGCGTTTATATTCTTGATATCAGTCACAATATGTATGTATAAAGTCTGAGGAAAAGAAACAAAAACATATACATTAAATCTAACCGACATTTTTAACCTTGCTATATTTGGAGAATAGTATGAAAATACAGGATGACTTAATTTTACCTATTTTTCATTCTATCACAAAAGAAACCCAAACCAAGCAAACAAACAAAAAAGCAACTACAAAGCAAAGCAAAGTTGTCCTCAAGAGCTTAAACATGGAGTTTCATGTAATACAGCACAATTCTCCTAGGTATATATCCAAGAAAATGAAAACATCAGTGTTCATACAAATGTTCATAGCAGCCTTATTCGTAGTGGCCAAAAAGTGGAAATAACTTAAGTTTCCATTAACTGATGAGTGGATAAACAAAATGTGTTATATCTACACAATGGAATATTATTTGGCAACGAAAAGGAATAAAGTACTGATATGCGCTACAATATGAATGAATCTTGAAAACATTATGCTAAGTGAGAGAATCTAGTCACTACCACACATTGTATGACTCCACTTATATAAAATTTCCAAAACACACAAATCTACAGTGACCCAAAGTAAACTGGTGATTACCTAGAGGTAAAAGGGATGAGGAACAGGATTAACTGTTACTTGGAATAGAGTTTCTTTTGGGGGTGACAAATGTTCAAAAATTGATTGTGGTGATGGTTGTACTACTCTGTCAATACACTAAAAAACACTGAATTGTATACTTTAAGTGGATGAATTTTACGTAAATTATATCTCAATAAAAATGTTACTAAAAAAAATGCTCCAATTTACCAAGCACCTAGCTGCACGTAGGAAAATACTGCGAATGCACATATCACCGGTGCCCACACCATGCTCCCATGGACCACTTTTATTCCACAAATTAGACTGTGGGTGGCAAGCCACCCAGGTGCCGAGGTAAGAGACTGAGGGCATGAACTGTTCCAGTATAATGAGGAAAATATATATAATAAGAACAGTTGTACTAGACATAGCTTATAGGTGTGATCACTTATGAATAACATTAATGATTAGTTTGTAGCGCTACTCTTTATTCCAGTATTATAATAATCTTTGCTCTACAATTATAACCTAGGAAAAACCAGGCCATACAGAGATAGGAGCTGAAGGGACACGGTGAAAAGTGACCAGAAGACAAGAGTGTGAGCCTTCTGTTATGCCTGGACAGGGTCACTAGAGGGCTCCTTGGTCTAGTGGTAACGCCAGTGTCTGGGAAGACGCCTGTTACCTACCTAGCGGACCTTGGTCTAGCAGTAGCGTCAGTGCCTAGAAAAGGCACCCATTACTTAGCAGACTGGAAAAGGGAGTCTCCCTTTCCCTGGGAGAGTTAGAGACGACTGGTCCGCCACCTCTTGTAGAGGGCCTGACATCAGTCAGGCCCGCCTGCAGTCATCCAGAGGCCTAACCGTCCCCCTGTGATGCTGTGCTTCAGCATCAGACTCCTGGTCCACTTTCATGTTCCACTCTGTACACCTGGCTCCGCCTTTTAGATAGCAGTAGCAGAATTAGTGAAAGTACTAAAAGTCTTTGAAATGCAGAAGTAATGGCGTAAGCTGTCTCCTCTCTCCGCGTTGGCTGCCAAATAGGGAAGGGCCCCCTGTCCAGTGGAAATATGACTCATGTGACCTTATCTATCATTGGAGATGGCTCACACTCCTTACCCTGCCCCCTTGCTTTGTATCCAATAAATATCAGCGCAGCCTGGCATCCAGGGCCATTACCGGTCTCTATGTCTTGGTGGTAGTGGTCCCCCGAGCCCAGCTGTCTTTTCTTCTATCTCTTTGTCTTGTGTCTTTATTTCTACGATCTCTTGTCTCCGCACATGAGAAAAACCCACAGACCCTGAAGGCCTGGCCCCTACATTAGACCAAGAAGTACAACTGCTAAAATCAAACAGTGGTAGTCTCTTAATACTTTGAAAAAAATTTTAAATTAATTAATGTAAACTTAAGTTTTTCTTTCCTTTTTTTCTTTAAATACAGAAAGGGTCTTTCTATGTTGCCCAGGCTGGTCTCAAACTCCTGGCCTCAAGTGTTCCTCCCACCTCAGCCTCCCAAAATGCTGGTATTACAGATGTGAGCCAATGTTCAGCCAACTTTTTCCATCTTAAATTTCTTTCATAAATCTTCAGCTTCTAGTGTTATATAAGCAAATGCAAATTCGTGGGAAAATGTTAATAACAACAAAAAAATTTTTTGTCGGGGAGTGGGGCAGTTATAGCTGTGAGTACCAATGTCCTGATCTGGCCAGCCAGTATGGTGCAGTAGTAAAAGGCTTGGGTTCTGGAACCAGAGCCTGGGCTTATATCCAATCCCACCACTAAGAAGCAGTGTAAGAGTGGGCAAGTTACTCTATCTCTCTTTAACCTCAGCCTTTTCATCTGCAAAGTAAGAATAATAATAATGAGGATCCCTCTCTCATAGGGCTTTGTGAGTAAATGAGTAAATACACAAAAGCTCTGAGAATGGTGCCTGGCACAAAGTATGCACTCAATAAATACTAGCTATTAACACCATACTGCATGCACACATGGTTGCTTTTTTTTCTGTTAAAGTAATTCTTAATTGTATCCAACAATGTAAAGCATCAATAATTCAAGGGACAACAAAATTTTATGTTGCCTCAAGGAAGATGCATGGAAATATTCTTTTTGCTCTTTACCTTTCGCAGAAGCTTATCATGGCAACGCAGAAGTTCAAAGAAGAGTTCTAGCAGGCTTGATGGATTGATGAGATTCTTATTTCTCAGCAAGATCAAAGCTTTGCAAAATGTCTCGGGAAGGAAAAAAAACATACCATAAGACAATGGTAAAGTTAACAAGGTGAGAAAATAGAGTATATATGTCCCAAGACCTTAATGTCTTTTACTAACTAGACACTATTGTAGGATTCAGAACAGTCAGTCTCTGCCTTCATGGAGCTTACACTGGGGATAGAGCAGAACGGAGGACAGACAAGTCAAGTAAGCACATAAAAAGTGGGATCTAAGAAAATAAGTGTCATGCAGGAAGTAAACAGGTTTACGTAACTGATAAATAGTGACTGAGGGAGGGCCACAGGGAGGTCAAGTAAGATCTCTTTGTTGTGTCACCATATGGTAAAACCCTGAATCCATAAAGACAGGTGGGATAACAACATAATACACTAAATTGGAATAATCAATGCAAGTTTGTGACCTCACGAGGCATTCTTTTGACGTACCATCAGCACTAAGAATGGCCCAACAGCAGTTGTTGCACTTCTCCCCCACGCCTTTTTTTTTTTGAGACGGGTCTCGCTATATCGCCCAGGCTAGTCTTGAACTCTTGAGCTCAAGCGATCCTGCTTCAGCCTCCTGATCAGCCAGGACTGTAGGTACTCAGCTATTATTTTTTTTTTTCTATTGTTAAGAGATAGAGTCTCATTATGTAGCCTAGGCTGGTTTCAAACTCCTGGAAACTCCTCAAATGATGCTCCTACTTCAGCCCCCTAAGTAGCTGGGATTACAGGCATGAGCTGAAGTGCCCAGCAGCAGTGGCACTCTTGCTTAACACCAATTCTTACATGTAGCCCTATCATCCAAATTTTGGCCTCGAATGTTCTCCTTCATTAGACAAAATACAATCCTTGAAGAACAGTTGATTCCAAGCCTTGGGGCAGGAAAAACGGTAAGAATGAATTTGGAACTATTTCTGCCAGAATTCAAGGATGCTTTCAAAAACAAGGGCAAGGCTGGGCATGGTGGCCCACACCCATAATCTCAGCACTTTGGGAGGCTGAGGTGGGAGAATCACTTGAGGTCAGGAGTTCAAGACCAACCTGGGCAATGTAGTGAGACCTTGTCTCTACAAAGAGCGTGTGGGTGGTACACACCTTGTGGTCCTAGATACTTGGGATGCTGAGGTGGGAGGACTGCTTGAGCCCAGAGCTTGAGGCTGCAGTGGGCTAAGATTGTACCAGCTGGGCAGCTGAGTGAGAAACCCTGTCTAAAAAATAAAATAAAATAAAAATAAAAAAATAAAATAAATTTTAAAAATCAGGGAAATCGCTAAAAGGACTAAGAAGCTCCCCCCGACCAGGTGGTGACAATCTGAACATAAAGTAATTAAAATAATAATGCTCAAAAAAAGTTTTAAAGTACATAAAAGGTAGTTATAATGTCAAAGGAATACATACAACTTGATTTTTGTTGATTTAAGTAGGTAAGAATTATTACATATGGTTATTTCATTTCTTCCAAAAAAAACCCCACAATGTTTCTATCTGTGTAAGCAGGACAGAGTGAACAAAAACTTGGGAATGATTCAAAAAGTACTGGAAAAATAGCAAATACACCAGGTAGAAAGAAAGCACAGTGGTTGACAAGAATTGGTGGTTATCCCAATAACCAATTAAAAAGAGCTTCTTCCAGTGTGTTCAACGCTTCCTTTAAAAAGCAATGCTAACTATACAGACTCAATCCTTTATCTCCAGGCAAAGGAAATATCCATTATTTTTTAAAAACCTACTAATCATCATAAAGCACTATAAAGAAGTACACATATACATTTTTTTCCATTTTTAAAAAAATTTAGAGGCGAGGTCTTGTTATGTTGCCTAGGCTGCAGTGTAGTGGCTATTCACAGGCACGCTCATATCACACCTCAGGCTCAAACTCCCAACCTCAAGCAATCCTCCTGCCTCAGCCTCCTGAGAAGCTGGGACTACAGGTATACCTGGCATATTTATTAATTTAATAATCCCCACAGACCAGTTTGGTGGGGTACCGCCAGGAAAATAAAACTTAAATCCTAATTACATGGAAAGCCATTAAGTCTAAGTCTCTATACCCAAAATATCAAATCTCTATGACCTACAAGGACTTCAAGAGTAATGTGACATCGGTAAAAGCCTTTAGACTAGGGGTTCAAGTTTGGAGTCCCTTGGGTTCTGCTGCCAGGTCCCATGTACCACCTGAGTTGACAATCCAGAATCTGCAACCTTGGCTTGTATGAGATGGTATTCTTTTTCTTCTTGGCCTAATCAAATTGCTAAAATCCTATAGTAGTACAAAAATGATAGAAGTAGAAAAAAACCTGAGAAAATCTAATGGAAAACAAAGATTAATCTAAAGACTTGGCATTTCTACAAGTTTTGCTACAGGATATATTAGCAGGTTTTCTGATCATATTTGTGTACTTATCTGCTGCAAAGAGGTTTGAAAAGCAGACATATTAAATTTGGAAGTGCCTTAGGTTGGGTTCCCTAGAATCAGGGACTGATTTATTACAAGTGATTTGTTGGGGGTATGATCTCAGAAAGGAAGTGAAGGAAGGAGGATAGTACAGAGACAAGCAAAGCAAAGCAAGGATGTGTCCTTGACTGGAGACTAGCTTTAGTCCCATCACAGGAAAGCACTGGAGCACAACCTGCAATGGAGTCAGAGCCACCCTGAGGTAATAGGCTGCGCTTTTGTACCACATGATAATGGGCTGTGGGCTACTGGGGTAGGAGGACACCTCCCAGGCACTAGGACTCCGATTTAGCTGAGAAAGGGATGTTCCAGAGAAAGGGCGGCTGAGGGCCACCAGTAGCTGACATTCACAACAAGCAGGGCAAACAGGTACACGGGCCTGGTAAAGGAAATGTCAGCCAGGACTCAACCTCAACCACTAAAGGAACAATGATGAAATGCTCAAACTGACTGTCTAATGGATAAGTTTACTAATTTAAGCATTACAAAAATGACAAATTGTAATTAGGATTCTTCATGCATATGAGATTTGAATGACTAGAAGAAATCATCTACTCAAAAGGTTAAAGAGCATCCTGTAGGGTTAGTGTGCTGGAAGAATAGAAAGATCACAGTGTAGCTGAAAACAATAGGAGATCAGAAACACAGGCAAGAAGCAGATGATGCAGGCACCTTTGAGCCAGGTTATTAAGTTTCTGTTCTACTGTAACTATACATGAGAAACCATAGAAGGATTTTTAGGAAAGGATATAATAATTTACACTTTCCAAAGAAAATTAGCAGAGAGGCTGTTCTCATTTAAATATATATGAACGCAGCACACATGAACACAGCACAATTTATTCATCCAACTACTGGTCCTACCATTCGAAGATCTGGATCCAATACGGTATGATTGCAGGAGAGAAGATCTTTCACCTCTTGAGGAAAATTACTTAGATACTCTGGGTAGCAGTGACTAATCTGTAACAAAGCAAAGGCTCTTCTGAAGTTTCTCTCTTTCTCTCCTATAATTCAGATGCACACATTTAGGATGTTCTGCAAAAGGAGAGTAAAAGGCTATGTTTCATAGAAGTAGATGGTTTCAAACAACCTTCTTTTCCTTCTACGTGTTAATTTCTCCAACACTTATTATAGTTTCTCTAGTCTTAGTAATATTTATGACATGATTTAGTACCTGCTTTTACGATGAATTTGAAGAAAAAAAAAAAACAGTCTTAAAGTTTTGTCCTGGTTAGTTCTGCAAAAAGATTTAGTGACATTCTCTAACTCATGATAGGGAGAAAACAAAATTTGCAAAAAGGGAAAGTTAGAAACATATTTTAACTAAGTTCCCATTCCAGAGTGGAATAAGGTTGAGTATTAGTGAAAAAATATTTGGCAAACTGTGTGTAACACCAGTCTTTATTTAAGAAATTGTATTCTTACCTGTGCCATAAACATCACCAGCTCTGCTAGTTCTTTGCTGGGTTTATTTGGTTGCAATTTGAAAATCTCCACATTGGATTTGTAGTGATTATACTGCTGTAGAAACTATAGAAAAATAAAATTTAAGTTTGTCACATTCTATTACATGACTTTCTCAGTGCAGAAATTCTTAGGAGAAACTGTTGACAATCACATGGAGAAAAACATATTACAAAAGTATATAAAAACACTCCTTTAGCCTTACCTGCATTCTTCAAAGTGCACTTTTTAAAGACCTGAGCACATCACAGATAATCTAAAGACCCTTTCCTTAGAATTATCATTACAAGTTTAGGCAGCATGGTATAAGAACAGAGAAGCATAAATCCCAAAATTCAGACTGTAGCCCTGTTCTGCCAGTTACTATCTAAATGATCCCTACTGCTGGGTGTAGTGGCTCACACCTGTAATCCCAGCACTCTGGGGGGCCAAAGTGGGTGGATCACTTGAGCCCAGGAGTTCGAGACCAAACTGGGTAACACAGGGAGACCCTGTCTCTACAAAAAACACAAAAATTAGCAGGGTGTGGTGGTGTGCATCTGTAATCCCAGCTACTCAACAGGCTGAAATGGGATAATCACTTGAGACCAGGGAGGTCGAGACTGCAGTGAGCTATGATCATGCCACTGCCTAGGCAACAGAGAGACATTCTGTCTCACAAAATAAAAATAAAAATAAATGACCCCTACTACCACGTCCATGTATGCAGAGCACTCAAATCAGCAGAAAAATAACAGGTCAGAAATATAAATTATATCTCAAGTACATGAAGCTCTCCAGTCAAAATCCCCCCCACCCCTTTTTTTAAATTATACTTTTAAGTTCTAGGATACATGTGCAGAACATGCAGGTTTGTTACGTAGGTATATATGTGCCATGGTGGTTTGCTGCACCCATCAACCTGCCATCTACATTAGGTATTTCTCCTAATGCTATCCCTCCTAATGCTATCCCTCCCTAATGCGAACATAAACAGGGCCCGACCCTGACAGGCCCCAATGTGTGATGTTCCCCTCCCTGTGCCCACGCGTCCTCACTGTTCAACTCCCACTTATGAGTGAGAACATGCGGTGTTTGGTTTTCTGTCCTTGTGACAGTTTGCTGAGAATGATGGTTTCCAACTTCATCTATGTCCCTGCAAAGGACATGAACTCGTCCTTTTTTATGGCTGCATAGTATTCCATGGTGTATATGTGCCACATTTTCTTTATCTAGTCTATCACTGATGGGCATTTGGGTTGGTTCCAAGTCTTTGTTATTGTGAATAGTGCCACAATAAACATACAAGTGCATGTGTCTTTATAGTAGAATGATTTATAATCCTTTGGGTATATACCCAGTAATGGGATTGCTGGGTCAAATGGTATTTCTGGTTCTAGATCCTTGAGGAATCGCCACACTGTCTTCCACAATGGTTAAACTAATTTACACTCCCACCAACAGTTTAAAAGCATTCCTATTTCTCCACATTTTCTTCAGCATCTGCTGTTTCCTGATGTTTTAATGATTGTCATTCTAACTGGCATGAGATGGTATCTCTTCGTGGTTTTGATTTGCATTTCTCTAACGATCAGTGCTGATGAGCTTTTTTTCATGTGTTTGTTGGTCGCATAAATGTCTTCTTTTGAGAAGGGTCTGTTCAGATCCTTCGCCCACTTTTTGATGGGGTTGTTTGTTTTTTTCTTGTAAATTTGTTTAAGCTCCTTGTAGATTCTGGATATTAGCCCTTTGTCAGATGGACAGATTGCAAAAATTTTCTCCCATTCTACAGGTTGCTTATTCACTCTGATGATAGTTTATTTTGCTTGCAGAAGTTCTTTAGCTTAATTAGATCCCATTTGTCAATTTTGGCTTTTGTTGCCATTGCTTTTGGTGTTTTAGTCATGAAGTCTTGCCCGTGCCTATGTCCTGAATGGTAGTAGCCTAGGTTTTCTTCTAGGGTTTTTATGGTTTTAGGTCTTACATTTAAGTCTTTAATCCATCTTGATTTAATTTTTGTATAAGGTGTAAGGAAGGGGTTCAGTTTCAGCTTTCTGCAAATGGCTAGCCAGTTTTCCCAACACGTTTTATTAAATAGGGAATCCTTTCCCCATTGCTTGTTTTTGTCAGGTTTGTCAAAGATCAGATGGTTGTAGATGTGTGGCGTTATTTCTGAAGCCTCTGTTCTGTTCTATTGATCTATACATCTGTTTTGGTACCTTTAAAAAAAAAAAAAAAACTAGGTCTCTGTCACCCAAGCTGGAGTGCAGTGGCACAATCATAGCTCACTGCCACCTCAAACTTCTGGGCTCAAGAGGTCCTCCTGCCTCAGCCTCCTAAGTAGCTGGGACCACAGACGTTCACCACCACGGCCGGCTGATTTTTCATTTTTATTTTTTGTAGAGACGGGGTCTCTTTATGTCGCCCAGGCTGGACTCAAACTCCTGGCCTCAAGTGATCCTCTCACCTCAGCCTCCCAAAGTGCTGGGATTACAGGTGTGAGGCATAGCACCTGGCTCCCCTTTTCTTTTAAGTATCAAGTAAAACTTTATGCTAGAGTTCTAGACAGGATGTGTTAACAGCCAATAGCAGTAGACACATGGAAATAATAATAGCTTCCACTTATTCAGCACTTGTTATGTGCTAAGCTTCTTATGTACATCAACTCATTTACTTATGTTTAGTCGTACCAGCCACCTGATAATCAAATGTTGGAATTCACCAGGCCTCAGTTCCACAGTTTCATGCCTTACAGCTAACTACTCTCCACCCATACATAGTCCATGTCTTTAAATTATGTGATACACACACAATCACTCTTTCTCATCATCCCTACCTGGTCCAGTGAACTCCCAATTCACATATCCAGTCACCCGTCTGACATCTCTGTTTAGGTAGACACCTAAACAGACATCGTAAACTTAGCATGGTCAAAAAACAACTTGATTTCCCCAACAAAACTGCCAGGCCTCTAGCTTCTTCTAAGAACAGAAGTCAAGTCCCTACATGCTTCAGACAGAACCACTTCTCTCTTGACCCCATACCTCCACTGAATAGGAGTGAGGAGAGGGCTGCAGAACTCCTCATGCTCCTGACAAAATCCTCACCCCATTTCTTCCCCCACCCCACCCATGGCCCAGCTAACACTATTTACCTGCCTTGAGATGATCAGGACTAATCTCATTACACCCTTTATGTGCATCGGTCACCACAAGAGTCCAGTATTCCCTGGCCATCCCTCATCCCCCTCACTCTAATCCTCATACCACTAGAATCCTGAAACTCTTGGGGTGGGGCCAAGGCATCTAAATCTCTTTTAAACAGCCCAGTCATTCGAATGCTCTATGGGAACAGTGGTTTTCTCCTGACACACTGCTACACCGTTTCCTTCTCCCAGCATGGATGAGTCAGTAGGCATCCTCCCTGTTCATCAATGCAACTTCCAGAGCACTCATATCCCTCCAGATTAACATCCTTTCTCCTCCTTAACCGTCCTCACCCCCAGCTTTGAATCTTATGCCACAAGACCCACTATTCCTCCCTGTAGTCATCTAAAGACTAAGGTTATCCTCACATTCCTTGAACATTTCAGCTCTTTGCTCACTGTCTTCTCACCCTCTATCACAATTCCTGTTATAATACTTGGTGATTTCGTATCCACAAGGAGGATCTTTCCAATACCCTGGCCCCTCATTACCCTGACTTCTCCTCCTCTAATCATCTTGAACTTACTGTATCTTAGCACTCACTTCCATGGTCATGCCCTAATTGTTGTCATTACCAATAACTATATTACAACTCCATAATCTCAATCAGAGGTATATTCCTCTCCAACCACATCTCCTATTTTCCAAACTCCAACGATCCTTCAATCTCATCAGAATCCATAGTCCACTGAGCCTACTACCTTTCCACTGCACCTAACTAACCCCCGCCCCAACTTCCCTTCTCATCCAGCTTCAATTCCATGATCAATCATTATAATCACCTTCATGAATATACTTCAACTCACTTGCCCATTTCTCTTGTCATTATACCCATTTCGTAAAATGCCCACCCTGTGCTTTCCTTCTCTACAGCTACGCTCCCAGAGCTGAACATCACTGGAGAAAATCGGCTAACTGGTGTCATTTTATTTTTTTCATTTTCATTTTTTTTTTTTAGAGCCAAGGTCTTGCTCTGTTGCCCAGGTTTCTGTGCAGCGGTGCTATCATGGCTCAATGCAGCATCAAACTCCTGGGTTTAATCAATCCAACTGCCCTAGCCTCCCAATTAGCTGGGACTATAGGCATAAATTCGTAACTACAAACCTCAAATAAGCCCTGCATGTACTCCAGCAATCTGATTACATTTCTCCAGTCCCTTCACTTTCCCACTTTTCTGGACAACCATTTCGTACTTTGCATTCTGTCCTCAAACCTCACTTTTTCCCTGTCCTCATTCTCAGCAGAGGATCTTATCTTCAATTTCACTAGGAGTATAAGCAATCTGAGAATAATTTCCATTCAACCACCTATCTTCTCCTGTGCCTATATATTTACCTTCTCTCCTATTACAAAAGCTATCAGGCCACCATCTAAGGCTAGCTCCTCCAGTTATGCATTAGATTCTAAACCCTGTAATGTCACTCAATCAAGGTCTTTGCTTCACTAGTCCCCACCTCCCATTTCCTGCCTCAATAGGTTCTGCCCCATCAGTATATAGATATGCTGTTCTTTCTGCCATCTTAAAAACAAACAAACAAACAAACAAAACAAAACAAAACGGAAAAAACCTTTATTGGTTGGACATGGTGGCTCAGGCCTGTAATCCCAGCACTTTCGGAGGCTGAGGCAGAAAGACTGCATGGTTTCAGCTTGGAGACCAGCCTGGGCAACATAGCAAGATCTCATCTCTACAAAAAAATCAGCTGGGAATGGTGGTTGCACACTTGTGGTCCCAGCTACCCAGGAGGCTGAGGTGGGAGGATTGCTTGACCCCAGGAGGTTGAAGCTGCAGTAAGCCATGATCACACCACTGAACTCTGGCCTGGGCAACAGAGCAAGACTCTGTCCTGGAAAAAAAAAAAAAAAAAAAATCCTTTCTTGATTCCACTTTACTCTGTACCTTCTACTCCATTTCTCTCTTCAGAAAAAGTCCTTCAAAGAGTTGTCCATATATCCATATATGTTGCCTAATTGCCCTCCTTTTTAAAAAAAATCCTTTATATTGAGATATAATTCATATACCACAAAATTTACCCTTTGGAAGTGTACAATTCAGTTCTTCAGTATATTCGCCAAGTTGTACAATTGTAAGTTTTTCATCACCACCAAAAGAAATCCATTAGCAGTTATTTCCTATACCCCTTACCCTCAACTCTGGCAACCACTAATCTACTTTCCGTCTATATAGATGCACCTATTCTGGACATATTCTATTCATATACATAGAATCATACTCCAATTGCTTTTAAACTTTCTGTAATCAGATTTTTGCATCCATTCCTCTTCCCAAACTGTTCATATCAGGGTAGCCAACGACATCCATGTGACTAATTTTTTGTTTTGTTTTTTCGAGATGGAGTTTCACTCTTGTTGCCTAGGCTAGGGTGCAGTGGCACGATCTTGGCTCACTGCAACCTCTGCCTCCCAGGTTCAAGCAATTCTCCTGCCTCAGCCTCTGGAGTAGCTGGGATCACAGGTGCCTGCCACCATACCCAGCTAATTTTTATATTTTAAGTAGAGATGAGGTTTCGCCATGTTGGTCAGGCTGGTCTTGAACTCCTGACCTCAGGTGATTCACCCACCTCGGACTCCCAAAGTGCTGAGACTACAGGTGTGAGCCACGGTGCCTGGTCCCATGTTGCTAAATTTAATGGTGGTCAACTTTCGGTATTCATCTTATTTGACTCATCAGCATCTGACATGCTTGGGCTCTCCCTCCCTTGGGAACATCCATACTGGGCTTCCAGAACACCTCCTAGTTTTCCTTCTAACTTCACTGGCTGCTTTCTCAGTCCCTTTTTCCAGTTACTTAGAAACTCACTGGCCTCTAAATGTTGGGAATCCCCAGGGCTTTCTCTACCTACACAATCCAGGATCTAATCACCCTTCTTACTACCTCCTGTTACCACCATCCTGGCACCACTCAACTCAGCATCATCTCTTGCTGTGGATAATTCCAATAGCTTCTTATGCGGTGGCTCTGCTTCTCTCTTTGCCCTCCTACATACAGTCTATCCTCAAGTCAGAGTGATCTTGTTCTCATACAAGGTAGTTCATGTATTCTTCTGCTCAAAACCCTGTAAAGGCTTCCATCTCATTGGGAGGTAGAATCCCAAGTTCACCCACTTTCTTCATTCCCCATTTGGAGCCACACTGGCCTTTATGTTCCTGAAACCTACCAGGCATACCTGCCCCAGGGTCTTTATATCTTCTGTTACTTCTGCCTAGATCACTCTTCTAAACATATGCACAGCTCTCCCTCATGTCCTTCAGGTGTTCACTCAAAGATTACCATCTCAAGACCTTCCCTAACTATCCAATTTAAAACTGCAATAAACATCTCACCCCCAACATACATAAGTACTTTCCTATTGTCTTTTTTTCCACAGCACTTTTCATTATTTAACATACTATACTATTTGTCATTGTTTTATCACCCCCCTATTGGAATGTCATTTAATGAGCATAGAATTTTTATGGGTACAGCTCAATATTATGTAGTCCCAGGGCCCAGCATTGTGCCTTGCATATAGCAGGTAATCAACAGCATTTGTCAAATGAATGAACTTCAGTAAATGGCACTATCATCTACCTAGACACAAATAAAAAACCTGGGTGATCCTTCATTCCTTCTTTTTTCCTTTTCCCCCACATCCACTCCACCAGAAGGCTCTATTAGCACTACCTCCATGTAGAACAGTACCAATCTTTGTCCATAATTCCAGTGACACCACAATCCCTTGCCTGGTTATTCTGAGATCCATTATATTAGTTACCCTGCTTCCAGTGTTGCTCCTCTACAAGCCATTCCACATGTAACTTCCAGAGTATACTCTTTAAAAAATATAAGTCAGATCATGTCACTCTCCTGCTTAAAACTCTCCAATCACTCCCCAAGGACTCAGAGTGAAATCTAAACTCGTTAACAGGGCCTAGGAGGCTCTGGATAATCTGATCCCTGCCCGTATTTCCTACACGATCTTCCACTGCCCTCTTCTATGCTGACTACACTTTAGCTACACTGGTTTCTTCTCTGCTTTTTTTCCCCCAGTAGCTTCTGCACTTTCTATTCCCTGTACCTAGAATGCTCCTGACCTGCCTGGCTCAATATCATCACTGCAGAGCCACCTTCCCTGTTTATAGGGTCTAAACAAGCAGCCTCCAGTTCTAACCTATTCCCATCCAGTTTTACTTTCTTCATAGTCTCTACCATAGTAAGTCTACCCTCACTTGAATGTAAGTCCAAGAGAAGAATGCTTTCTTACCTGTCTTATTCATTACTGTACCCCAATGCCTACCTAGAATAACAATACACAGCAGGTATTATATAAGTGATTTTGGATATATACTTCAGTGAATTAAAGAGGTAGTTATTATCTCCTTCTTACATATTAAAATACCCACGTAGGCTCAGCGATTAACCCGCTTCGGTTACACAACTTGTTAACAACAGAGTCAGGAGTAGGAGTCATCTAACGGAATTATATGGACTCTCAACTTACCACTTTCTTTGCGAATGGCTATACAACGCTTTAAGCATCTCAAAGTCTTGCCTATGTTACTTAACTTCTTGTACTCGTTTCCTACTCTTTATTTCCACTATCTTGATCCTTGGAGAGGCTCTCTCTACTGGTGACCTAAGCCACTGAGATTGCCATGTGTTAAAAAGCACTCATAAGGCCGGGCACGGTGGCTAAAGCCTGTAATCCCAGCACTTTGGGAGGCCGAGACGGGTGGAACACGAGGTCAGGAGATCGAGACCATCCTGGCTAAAACAGTGAAATCCCGTCTCTACTAAAAAACACACACACAAAAAAAACTAGCCGGGCGAAGTGGTGGGCGCCTGTAGTCCCAGCTACTCGGGAGGCTGAGGCAGGAGAATGGTGTAAACCTGGGAGGCGGAGCTTGCAGTGAGCTGAGATCTGGCCACTGCACTCCAGCCTGGGCGACAGAGGGAGACTCCGTCTCAAAAATAAATAAATAAATAAATAAATAAATAAATAAATAAATAGCACTCATAAAATATCTATATGTGAAAATTTGGGGGAGGAGGGAAGTGAGAAGGGCAATGAAAAAATGAGTAATTGTGTTAGCCATTCAACAAATCACAACCTGGTAGAAGCACAAACATGTAATTGCAGCAAATACCTAGCAGAGATACCTGTTTAATGCCTGTCTGATAAATGGATGCCCGAAGGAAGCACCTACCAGATTAATATATCAAAACCACTTTCATTTTGTCGGTACTGGGTTCAAACACCCCTAATGTTCACAACTTATATAAGGTTAGTATACAACGCCCATCACAATGAGGGCCTAATTTTTCAATCTAATCTTTTCCCAAAGCAAATTCTGACATTCGAGTCATGCCAGTTTCCGGTAAGTTTGAATCCTGGCTTAACTACATATACTAAGCTCCCGAGTCTGTCCCTTGTGCTTGAGAAACCCCCACTCTTTCCGGGCACAGTCCAGGGTACACAGACGGCTCTCAGAAACGGACGTCAATCGAAAGCATTCTAACATACGATTCATCAAGGGTTACGGACTAATTCAAGTTTGGGATTTTCGAAAAGAGGCTGAGAAACCCGAGTGGAAGTTGGTGGTTGGGTGCGGCCCATCTCTCTCTCTCCACCTCCGTGCGGTCGGAGAAAAATATCTTAAAACAAAATGAGGTTTTAAAGGTGTTTCAGCGGCAGCAGGGTCTACAGGGCAGGTACAAAATCCAAAGGGCAACAGATTTTCAAGAGGTGGGGAACGAACCGTAAGGCATGTCTCTTCCCCAACCCCTTCTCTCCTCTGGAGGGACCCCTGAACCTAACAGAATAGGCGGCGAGCCTGGATCCCAGCCTCACTCTATGCTTTCCCCCACTGGCGTCTCAACCATCCACCATCCGGCCTCTAGCGTTTGCTGCGCCGCACTCCCACCTCCTCGATGTAGGCCGGCGGGTCTCGCTTGATCAGATTCTGTAACTGCGGCAGGTTGCTGGGCAGCTTGTTGTTGTTTCTGCTGGACATTTTGGCTGCAGACTAGCGTCGCGGCGAGCACTTTTAATAAAACTCAGACGGCCGGCAGCCAGCAATCCCTGCCAGCTACAGCTTGGACTCGTGTTTCCGGGTACGACCGGAAACAGCGCTAGGCAGGCGACACCATAGCGATTCCTAAAGCTACGGAAGCCTCAGAATGTCAAAATTATTCTCGTTGCCAAAATGCTCTGTGGTATATCGGAGAGCTAGCCACCAGTGTCCCGCCCCTCGCCGTTGGGCATATGCTACTACTACTTCCCAGCGTTTCTGAAAGGATCTGAAATGTCAATTTTTTCACGTGTATTAGCATATGTCATCATCCCGACCCCCATATGAAGCACAAAAATGAGGATTAATAGTTTATTTTTAATCCCACTGTCTAAAGTCAGAAACTCACTACTGTAATCCCAGCAGTTTGGAAGGCCAAGACGGGCCTGAGGTTGGGAGTTCGAGACCGACCTGATCAACATGGAGAAACCCAGTCTCTACTAAAATTACAAAATCAGCCGGGCGTGGTGGCGCATGCCTGTAATCCCAGCTACTAGGGAGGCTGAGGCAGGAGAATCGCTTGAATAATGGAGGCGGAGATTGCGGTGAGCCGAGATGGCGCCGTTGCACTGCAGCCTGGGCAGCAAGAGCGAAATTCCGTATAAAAAACAAAACAAAACTGAAAAGAACCATGGAAACTAGATAGCACTATTCCCTCTTAGGAGAAAAAAGAGAAAGGAGGGTCGTATAAGTTAATGTGTATGCTTTTAGATATGTTCTCATTTTGGTTTTGGTTGTTTCAACTTAGCGTGACCCTTAGGGAAAAGAGTGCTGGATGAAATGTGATCATGTTGACCATTAAGAAATGCAATTAATCCGTTACAGTTCAACTATCGTTATAAGCTCTCTTCACCCAGAGTTTTTAATTCAGATCATGGTAATTCGAAGAGGAGAATACATTTCTACAATCTCAAGGTGTGAAAAATCAATAAGGGTTGAATGAATGGGTAGCGTGTTGTCCATTAGAGAGAGAGAGGAAAAAAACCTAATTACCCACCCTGTGCCAGGCACTATTCCGAGCACTTGTATTAACTTGTTTAATCCTCAGAACAGCCCTCAAAATAGGTGCTATTGTTATCTCCATTTTACAGAAGAGGAAACTAGCTCAGGGAGATTGACTGCCTCAATTCATAGCCTGTGAGGAAGATGAGATTTCAATCTAGGCAGTCTTGATTGTAACTACATGAGAAAAAACATAGCCTAACAGCTGGTAGCTGGTTGCTGGTCTGGCAAAATAGCCAGACAATAGTGTTCTGCTTAACCAAAGCAATTTTACAGAATGTCAACCTCATCTGTGACCATGATAAAATGAGCCCCAAACAAAAAAACTCTGTAATCACACCTGCACACAAAATAAAGAATGCTCCACAAACCATGTTGTTCAGCTGCATTTGGAGAATGACTTATTTATTAATTATCAAATCAGTTACTTGTGAAGAAATAAGTGTAAGCAATAAGTTTTTTAAAAAGCATAGATTTAAATTAAATATTTTTGGTTAGGTTATTTTAGTGAGGGCATAAAAAGTATTCTCAAAACAAAGTCTGGCTCAGTGTGGTAGCTCAAGCCTGTAATCCCGGAACTTTGGGAAACCAAGGTAGGAGGACCACTTGAGTCAGGTAGTTCAAGACCAACCTGGGCAATATAGTGAGACTCCACCTCTACCAAAAAATTAAAAAATCAGCCAGGCATGGTGGCACACCATGTGATCCAAGCAAAAGGGTCGCTTGAGCCCAGGAGGTTGAGGTTACAGTGAAGCACGGCACACGAGCCTGGGCAATACAGTGAGACCCTGTCTCAAAAAAAAATTAAATTTAAAAAAAAAGAAAAAGAAAAGAAAAAAGCCTATATACAGGTACTTGAAAATGTCTGGTATATTGAAACAATAGCCACAAGTTTGGTGTGACTAAAGGTTGGAAGGGCAGGGTGCAGCAGGGAAGGAGCTGAAAAAAATGAGATGGGAGAGGTTGTATAGTCCTGATATGAAAGGCTTTAATTGCTATTCTAAGGAGGGCATACAGGTCAGTTCATTTTGCCTCCAACAGCATGGAAGGCAGGGTTTGTTTCTCATAAGTGAGAACACTAAGAGTAAGAATGGCTAACTGAATATATATATTTTTAAGATGTTAAATAATTTGGGTATCTAAGGCCACATGTCTGCTTCCATGTGAAATCCTATCCTTTATTTTTGAAATTATAATGTATTTTTTAATTTTACAGCTTTATTAAGATATAATTGACGCACAACAAACTACCCAGTGAACAATTAGATAAGTTTTGACATATGTATGTGCCCATAAAACCATCATCACAATCAAGATAATGACTATATCCATCATTTCCAAAGGTTCCTTGTGCCTCACCATCCCCAGACAAACACACATCTGCTTTCTGTCACCAGAGATATGTCTGTGTTTGCTGGAATTGTGTACAAATGGAATCATACGGTACCTATTATTTGAGGTCAAGCTTTTTTCACTTAGCATAATTATTTTGAAATGTATCTATGGTGTTGTATGTCTCAACAGTTCACTCCTTTTATTCCTGAGTAATATTCCATCATATAGACATCACAATTTGTTTATCCATTCACTTGTTGCTGGATATTTGGGTTGTTTCCAATTTTGGCTGTGAACATTCATTTTCAAGTCTTTTTTTTAAGAGATAGAGTGTTGCTCTGTCACCAAGGTTGGAGTGCAGTGACATGATCATAGCTCATTGCAGCCTTAAACTCCTAAACTCAGCCTCCCTAGTAGCTGGGACTACATACAGGTGGTGTGCCACCATGCCCAGTTAATTTAAAAAAATATATTTTTGACTGGGCCCAATGACTCAGGCCTGTAATCCCAGCACTTTGGGAGGCTGAGGTGGGCGGATCATAAGGTCAGGAGATGGAGAACATCCTGGCCAACATGGTGAAACCCCGTCTCTACTAAAAAATACAAAATAGTAGCCGGGTGTGGTAGTGGGCAACTGTAGTCCCAGCTACTCAGGAAGCTGAGGCAGGGGAGTCACTTGAACCCAGGAGGTGGAGGTTGCAGTGAGCCAAGATCGCGCTCCTGCGCTACTCCAGCCTGGCGACAGAGCAAGACTCTGTCTTATATATATATATATATATATGTATATATATATACACACACACACGTATATACATACATATATGCATATATAGATATATATTTAGAAAAAATCTATATGCATATGTAGATATATATTTAGAAAAAATATATAAATGCATTTTAGAGACAGGGTCTCACTGTGTTGTCCAGGCTGGTCTTGAATTCCTGGCCTCAAATTATCCTCCCCCTCAGCCTCCCAAAGTGTTGAGATTACAGGCTCAAGTCACCATGCCATGCCATCAAGTCTCTATGTGGACATAAATGTTCATTTCTCTTGGTAAATGTCTAGGAGTAGAATGACTGGATCAACATGATAGGTTTATGTGTAACTTTTAAGAAACTGCCGATCAATCTTTTGCTTCTACCATTCTACTGAAACTGTTTTTTATCAAGATCACCAATCACATCAATTTTCATTATTTTTCTTACCCTGCAACATTGGACACAGTTGTTCTCTCCCTTCTCCTGGAAACATACTTGGTAACTGACCTTTAACTGGTCTCTGCATTTTCCCTTACCCTCTTACACTGTATTTCCATGTAGTGGTCAGAGAGCCTTAAATGGAACAGGTTATTCTTCCAGCTTCCCTTCTCACTCAGAGTAAAAGTTAAGTTCTTCAGTGGCATAGAAGGCTGTTATGAACTGCATGATTGTGTACCCCAAATTCATATGTTGAAACCCTAACCTCCAATGGGATGGTGTTAGGAGGTAATTAGTTCATTAAGGTGGAGTCCTCATGATAAGATTATCATCCTTATAAGAAGAGACACAAGAAGGCCTGCCTCCTTTCTCTCTGATCTCTGCCATGTAGGATACAATAAAACATCTGTTCGCAAATCAAGAAGAGTGCCTCATCAAATACTAAGATACTAGATCTTATTATTACCTCTCTCATTAGAAACCAATGATATTGACTGTGTTCAGAAAAGCCAGTCATGTCTTCATCCTTTTCTGATTAAAATACATTGTTTTATTATTAGTAGTATTTGAGACAGGGTCTCGCTCTGTCACTCAGGCTGGAGTTCAGTGGCACACTCATGGGTCACTGTAACCTCAACCTCCTGGGGTCAAGCTATCCTCCTGCTTCAGCCTCCCAAGTGGCCGGGGCGATAGGTGTGCACCACCCTGCCTAGTTAATTTTTAAATTTTTTTGTAGAAATGAGGGGTTGGGTGGGTGGGTCTCACTATGTTGCCCGGGCTGGTCTCAAACTCCTGGGGTCAAGTGATCCTCCCGCCTCAGCCTCTCAAAATGTTGGGATTACAGGTGTGAGCTTTGATGTTTGGCCTATTGTTTAAAAAAACTGTTAGATTAGCCACAAGAGGGAGCTCATGCTTTTCTTGTTAACAGGAAAGTTACATGATTTGACCTGCCCACAAACTCAACAGAAATCTCATAGAGAATTCTACTCCTTCTTAAAGCTAATTTAATTTTTTCTTGTATTCTTTCTTTCTTTCTTTCTTTCTTTCTTTCTTTCTTTCTTTCTTTCTTTCT
>NC_045436.1:113388960-113441722 GCF_002776525.5 Piliocolobus tephrosceles | reverse complement strand
TCTTTCTTTCTTTCTTTCTTTCTTTCTTTCTTTCTTTCTTTCTTTCTCTTTCTTTCTTTTCTTTCTTCTCTCTCTCTCTCTCTCTCAGACTGGAGTGCAGTGGCACGATCTCGGCTCACTGCAACCTCCAGCTCTCTGGTTCAAGCAATTCTCTTGCCTCAGTCTCCCGAGTGGCTGGGAGTCATACAGGCACACGCCACCACGCCCGGCTAATTTTTGTAGTTTTAGTAGTGACGGGGTTTCACCATGTTGGCCAGGATGATCTCTGTCTCCTGACTTTGTGATCCGTCTGCCTTAGCCTCCCAAAGTGCTGAGATTACAGGCGTGAGCCACCGCACCTGGCCTTTTATTGTATTTTCTTTCTCCTCTCTCTCTTTTACAGCTTTATTATGAGTTTTCCCCACAAGCCCATGCTATTTCTTTGCCCCTGTGCACAGTGAAAACTTTTGGCCTTGCCTCCGGACAAATACATCAGGATTGATAGATTTTTGTCATTGGTACAGGCCCTCGCTTCTTGTCCCCCTCCACTGCCTCTCTTTTTGCTGATCCAAGATCCCCAACATTCTCCCTAGCTGCCAGAGATCATTCCTGTTTCCCCATTATTCAGAGAAATTTAGCTAGTTTTGCTTTAACTTCCATACCATCAAAACTCCTAGGCCCCTCTCTCCCTGGTCAAAGGCTCCATACAAAAGAGAGACATCTGCCCTGAGATAATTTCTGAGGCTTTCAGTATTGCAGAAGTGATTGCTGGCATTTCTTTTTCTAAGCAGCACATTTTATTCCTCTCGGTTATATAGTTTATTTTGACATTTATCCTCTTACCTACTAGATTGTGACTTTTAGTTCCTCATTCCAGAGGAAAGGCAGGTTGTCTACTCCAATGGTTAAAGAAAGCTGGTGATAGATGGCTGTACCTACTTAGTCGTACACTCTACCAGAAGGCAGAGGCCGAGACTTAGTTCTCTGGAGATGGAGATACCAGCAAGTCATTCCTTCTTTTTTGCTTTGAGCAAAACAAATTCTTTATTAAAACAGTTGACTTGAAACAGTATATTATATCTAAAGGAAGAGTTTTTTTTTTTATCTGTATAGCAGACTTTTAAAGAAAGCAACTAGTTATGTATAACTTGACACCTTTCCCTCCTATCTTTTGTCGATTTGCCCCAGTTCATAATCTTATTAATGGACTTAGATTAGACTGTTCCTTTGTGATTTATTTATCTCCTTAAAATGTAGGGTCAAAAGTTTAAAGTTCCCTCCTGAGAACTTTAAACCAATGTGGATATCCAAATGCCTCAGGTGACTTCTTGGTTTGTGATAACTTGGGAGCTAATTCCACTCCCTATTAAGAAGTGTTGCCTGTTTTTCTTTCTCATTTAATTTCATCTTCTGTCTATATAGGCCAAAAACGAGTTAGTACCTAAAATATCTGTGATTGTAGTCTCTCTTTATCTTCCTTTCCAATAAGAAGGCAACTTTTCAGTTTCTCAGTAAGGATATATAAACTACAAATAGCTTTCTCCCAGTTAACTGACCTAGAGATCACTAGTACTTATTTATTTATTTATTTATTTTATTTTATTTTGAGACAGAGTCTCACTCTGTTGCCCAGACTGGAGAGCAGTGGCACGATCTCAGCTCACTGCAACCTCCGCCTCCTGGGTTCAAGCGATTCTTGTGCCTCAGTCTCTCGAGTAGTGGAGATTACTGGCATGTGCCACCATGTCCAGCTAATTTTTGTATTTTGAGTAGAGACAGGGTTTCACCATGTTGGCCAGGCTGGTCTCAAACTCCTGACCCCAAGTGATCCAGCCACCTTAGCTGGGATTACAGGCTTGAGCCATGGTACCTGGCCACTAGCATTTAAATTCATAAGTATAGTTCACAGATTAAATATGTCTAAGTCTGTTATCCATTGCTGAAATGTATAAACTTTGTTCAGGTACAGACTGCTTTCTAGTATAGCAAAATGATTGAAGGTTTTAATCATAGAACAATCCTTAATAGTTAAAGTCATTTTATGACAGGGCATGGAGGTGGATATCGGTGTGGCCAGAAGCATTCTGGGATGGAGTCATGGGAAAAGTGGGACTTGAATCATGTGTGGGTGGGAGTCAGATGAGGGGTGGAAAGTAGGACAGGGTGAATAAAAGAATGAGCAAAGCTGAGGGCAGAAATGAGCATGAGATGAACCTGACAAGAGTAGTTGAAATCGATTTGGAAAAGGCCTAAATGAAAATTTAGGGTGAAGCATATGTCAATCAACTAAAAAATACATGTTAGGAGCTTCCTAAGTGTCAGGCACTGCTCTAGGCATGCAGTAGCGGGGAAGATAAAGTTTCCATGGTCATGGAACCGAAATTTGTACATGTGGTAGGGTAGGAGGGAAGAAATAAGCACACATACTTTTTGAAAAGGTAATTTCAGATTGTGATGGTTTGATCATTGTGTCTAATCATGATAAAAGAAAATGAAACAGACTATAGCCACCAGATTTTTAAAATTTTGTACCCTTCTAGTTTAAATTAGAACAGCCATCCCATATATGTATGTTTTATTCTCTTGTTACTTTATATTAGCATGATTAATATGATCTTCTACAGGATATTCTTAGCAGGAGTCTTTTAGAGCCACTTGCCCATTCAGTGAAGGTTGGCTTAGCACTCTATCTTGTAATCCTTAAATCTCCTTAACTACATGCATGTAAATGGAAACACATGTTGCAATCTGCAGAAGGTGAATGACTGAGTGAGGGCACATGCCAGCCCCTCAGTTGTGCAGGTCTCACCTTTTCCTCAGGAAATTAGCACATGACAAATGATTTACAGTCAATTTTCAGTTCTTTCTTATTTTTTAGACAAAAACTAAGTCCTAATTATTTCCATCAACTCCATAAGGTACACACACCCCACTGTGGGAACCACTACCACTGCCAAAGAGAGAGTCCGGGAAAGAGTGGCTATTTTACCAAGGGTGATAAGAGAAGGGGACTCTGTGAAGTGACATTTAAATTGGAACTGAAGTGTTGAGGTAAGAACCGCCATGCACAGAAGTGTGTGTAGGCGAAGCAGAGCCAGTATGAGTATTATGAGGATAAAAATTTACTATAGGATTCAGATCTCACAGATGAGGGAGGATCTCAGGGAGTGAACATCTGGACGGGAAAGTCAGGGGATCAGAGGAAGAATCAGTGACTGGTCCATCAGAAGCACTGGGACAGTTGGACAAATAGAGCCTGTGAGAAAATCCAAGAAGTTAAGCCTGTTCAGCACCAAATTGGGGCTGCTAAGGTCTATGGGAGCTGTTGCTTCTGTGTAACTACCACCTCTGTGGGTTCACTGCCAAATATCTGGGTGGGGGACCTGGGACCATCACTGATCATGAGGCCAGCAGTCCTGAGCATAAGCTGAACGTGGAGGAAAAGAGCAAGGACAAGCTGGGATCCACTGGCTTACCAGTGTGTCTGTCAACATGTCTAATCAAGATTAAGGGTCACTCCTTCACTTTTGATTTCCAAATCTCACATGAGTTCTTCTTTAGCCAACTATAACCTACAACCACACAGGGAAGGAGATTCTGGGAAATGTAGTTCTAAGACTAACCAAGTCGATATAGTACAATCCAGGGAACAAAAAACCACAGGGAACAAAAACCCCAGAAGGCAGTGAATTCGGTGTGCCCAAGAGACATACAGAAAAAAGGTGATGCTGAGACTCAACAAAGGAGGGGAGGGTAGAGGGAGCATGATCAGAGAAGCAGGCAGAGCCCAGCTCATGTGAGGCCAGCTCATGGTATGTTTTGACTTAATTCTAAGCTGTAGGATTTTAAGCAAGGTGGCAGCATTCTGTAAGTTATTTTTTAAAAAGATTATTTGGTTGTCACGGAAGTTTGGGAAGCAAGAGAAATGTTGAGAAGAGCCAACAGGGAAAACAGGAGGCTACTGAGGTAGCCCAGGAAACAGACAATGATGGCCTGGACTAGGATTATAAAATACAGATATTGAGAACTGATCAGGAAGGCTTTTAGTCTCATTTCTCCAACATGTTTTTTTCAGTGCTGAAAACATTTCTCTCTGTATGAGATGTGGGATCCATCTGCTGCAAGGAAGATATAGCAGAGGTAAGTGGTTAGGGAGGGTCTGAGACAAACATTGAGGACTTTCTCTGCACCAAGGCCTATGCTGAACCTGCTCCTTGCAACAATCTGGAATGGGGAAACTGATGCACTGGGAGGTTAAGTATTATACTTTAACCAGGGTCACACAGTTAATAAGTAGTGGGCCCCTGATTCTAACCAGGATATCTCAGAATCCAGGATCTCAGCTCCTTCCAGGGTCCTGCTGCCTCTCAGGTGAAGGCCCTTGTGAGAATGCATGTCGACCATTAGCAGCTGTTGTCTGCACAAATATCACACCTGTTTGGCCTCTAAAGTGTACATCAAGTGTACAGGCTGATGCTCTTCGTTCTACTCTCAACCTTCTTAGAGACTCCATGCTGCGTAATGCCTCCAGTCCAAGTTTCCAGGACCCTTAAATAATTCGTTCAGTGTTTAGTTCTCCATCATAACTACTTGAGGCTTTATAATATTTAAACACACAATTTTAGGGATAGAAAAGAACACATGTTGGCTTCCTGGGTATACACCTCATTGGAATAGTGTTACTCTTGAGGATTGGGAAATAGATTGAATTCTACATAACCCCCTTTTTTTTTTTTTTTTTTTGGACAGAGTCTCACTCTGTCGTCCAGGCTGGAGTGCAGTGGCATGATCTCGCCTCACTGCAACCTCCGCCTCCTGGGTTCGAGCAATTTTCCTGCCTCAGCCTCCCATGTAACTGGGACTACAGGCGCATGCCATGACGCCCAGCTAATTTTTGTAATTTTAGTAGAGATGGGGTCTTACCATACTGGCCAGACTGGTCTCGAGCTCCTGACCTCAAGTGATCCACCCACTTCAGCCTCCCAAAGTGCCGGGATTATAGGTGTGGGCCACTGTGCTCAGCCCCACATAACTCTTTTAAATCAATGTTGTTATAAGGCAGTATTGTCATATTTTCCATAGGTTGTTTTTTTTTTCCTGTCCCTGATCAGCCCTTTAAAGAGCTTTCATGTGTTATCTCAATTAGTGCTACACTGTATTTGAGAGAAAGCTGAAAAGCAAATAATAAAGACATGAGATTTACTATTAAATATTCAATAGTTGAAGGGTATGCTCAAGATAAAAAAATCAAGATCTGTCTTCTGATTAATGGTTTATTTATTGATACCATTCTATTTTAACAAAAAACATATTTGAAATTACAAGGTATACTAGTCAATACTGTTTTGAAGTTAAAAATTATTTGCTTTGAGAGTGTATGTGTGTATGTATATATGAGATAAATGATTATAACATGTGTGTGTTAGTGATAATATGTGGTCCTTGGTTATTAGTTATATACTGTGTACCTGTGAGATGCAAGGTAAGTGGGTCACAGATTCTCAAATTTATGACACACTTAGATTTTTGGGGGAAGTTACCTGGAAGGAACTAGGGAGTTTCATGATTAGATAAGACGTTCGGGTGGGATCTCCACCAGTCAGCACTCTAAATCATCAGCAGTGTGAGCAGTGATACAATTTGGGAAAGTGAGTATAGGTTTAAATTCTGGCCACAGACAACCTCTCCTACACAATTCACTGAACCTCCTCTGGAAGGAGGTTTCCATGTCCTGCAGAGGCTAACTGAGCACCAATCATGCCTCCACTAACCGACTTGGCTGCTTCCTCTAGCGCTTAATACTTCACCGTTCCCTTTCTTCATGGGAGATAGTATGGTAATTGATAATCACAATACAAACTCTGAAACAAGTAAATGGACAATAAAACTCATATTTGCCTAAAATAAGTTTTGAAAAGGATCTTGGTGGCTATCTTGTTAGATCATAGAAAGCTGAGGCTTATTGGGAAAGCCCTTTTCCTTCAGGAAAAGGCATTTTTGTATGGTTGGGAAAAGGTTGGTCACTGGCTGATCTATAAAGTCCTTTTCATTGTAAGATTATAATTTTCGGTAAACTGTATATTTTTTAAAAACAGTTCAGAATATCCGCAAGTGTTTTACCACGTGCTTCTTATTGTTGGAGAAGCTGAGCAAACATCCTGTCATAAAAAGACAAGGATGTTGCATCATCCCTGGTCCCTGCAGTGAGTGTCCTGAAGATAATAAGTAAGAGGTTACCAGGGGCTAGCCAACACGGAGTAGCCAGGAAGGAACCAGCACCTTCTCTGAGACAATGGTCTGACTGCCCTCCTGCCCATAACAACATCAATTAAAAAAGTATTAAAACCTAGTTCCACAGTATTATTAGGCACTGTGGAAGAATCAGGGAAATAAACTGTGGCTCTTGCCCTCCAGGAGCTGACAATCTGGTTGGAGAGATAGGATAAACACACAAGAACCGGTTAACCATTTAGTGTTCACCCATGTGGTACTGAACCAAGTGAAATAGGAGTTTTAAGATAACTTATGTGTCCAGACGGTTTATTTAAGAGTCAGGACTTGAACTAAGCTGGATTGAGTGAGGATGAATAGGGAGAAGAAAGGATTTCTGTGGGCTGTTGGGGACAAGGTGAGAAAGGAGTCAACTCAGATAAATCAGAGCATATGACATGTACACTGGACAGGAGGCAGGCACTGAACTGTGGCAGGATGGAGAAGAGGTGACTTGAATGAAGCAAAGGTGAACAAAAAGAAAGAAAATGGTCAGCCTGAGCGGGCAAGATAGAATCACACGGCTTCCAAAGCCAGAAAGGAGGCTCTGAAAGCCACACACTGGTGATCTCCAGTGGTGATACCCAACAACAATCAGCATGAATCTCTCAGACGTATTGTGTGTGAGGGCTGTAGACTGATTCAAATACAGAGGTTGATGGCCACAGCAGCTTGGTGAGGTCCAGCTCAATTTCAAACTGCTTGGCTCCCCAGCGTGCTCACAGGCTTAGGACTTGCTGACATGTGCCTCAGATACTCTCTGGAGGCTGCAGTGCGTGGAAGCCTAGGGCTGCTCTTCCAGACAGCTGTTGTGTGTGGGATGTGGTTGTGTGAGCATCTGTGTAGACATGGGTATTACTAAAATCATGGCCTTAAGCAGGATGAAATTCAATTGGTGGGCAGTAGAAGAACAAAGACAATCATAGCCTCTAACAATTCTTAACGTTTGGATTCTTAAAATCAACTTTCTAACTTCAGTTACAATTTCAGAGTAATGTTTTAAATGTTCTAGTCAAATTAACAAGCCTTTGTATTATATACCATCCTCCTTTGGAATGATCTTGGTATAATTAAAATAGAACATTTTTAACACAGAATACTTATTGGGGAAGTGGTCTCTTATGCAGTCTTCTTTCGTTGAGGACGTTGAGATTTTCTAACTTTCAGAACTTTCTTTTTTTGATGTTTTTTCCCATTCTTTTGCTTTTTCTTTTGACTGACCTGTGAGAAGGGAAAAAAGGGCAATGTTTCTGAATCTTACTATTTTAACCTCCTTATATTTGGACTCTCCTGATCATAGTCTTTCTTTACCCTCAAAACCACATTAAAGTTGCTTCACTCTCAAAGGGGCTCCTTTACATTCTCTCTACTTTGCTCACTTCGAGGAGGAGGCAACAGCCTTCTAACTGGCTGTCTTTTGTCTATTCTTCTTACTTATTACATTCTCCTGGCAACCGTGCTTACCACTCTCCTGCCCCAGCTACAACCCTCTGAAGTTGGCACTATTTCCACATTTTACATAGGAAGAGGCTGAGGCTTGGAGAGGGTGACTTTCCCAAAACTGGACAGCTAGTATGTGGCAGAACCACCAGTCTGTGAGACTTCAGAACCCAATCTCCTACCCACATATTCTGTGGCTCCCTTCAAATCCAACTGCAGGATTCCTCCTGCTTTATCCTGATCTACTTTTCTGCCTCAGTCCCTTCACTCTCTTCACACAAACTCCAGCCACATTAATGGAGGCTCCCTGAACACAGCAAGTTCTCTCATGATTCTACTCTCCTGCTCACGCTCTCCTTACCTTCCTGGCAAATTACTTATCCTTCAACACCCAAATCAAGTATCACCTGACATGAGAAATCTTCCTTAACACTTTCTCCTGCCCCATTCCCCCAGCAAAGTTAAGTTCTCCCTCCTTTATGTCTTCAAGATTCTTGTGCATACTTTTATACTTCTCACATTGTACCATAATTATTAGCATATGTGCTACAATAGGAAGGGATTATACCTTATTATCTTTGCATCCTCTGTGTCTACCATTAAATTCTTTACATATTTATTGTATTAAATAAGGACAAGCTCTGTACCCCCAAGGAACACACATTCCTCCGGTGGAAGACAGAGAGGAGATACTATATGTAGGAACCTAATTTTGTCCTAGGAACAAAATAGAAGCACCATAATATGAATGAAACATCTATTCTTAAAAGTTATGTATTCTTATAGTGTTAATGAAAAAGCAGATTCCTTGTCTTCTAAAGTTAATTTCTAAAAGAAAGAAAACTTTGATCCTCCTTTTCACCAACCTGTTTTTCCCACTTTTTAATCAATTCCTTCACATCTGCTGAATCTGGGTTTAGACATGTTTGATCTCCATTCTTCAGCGTAGCACTGCCAAATAAATAGCAATGAGATAGTTTTTTCTCATTAATAATTTAAATGCTTTTTCTCAGAAATAATGAAAATCAGTATGAATTTTGCTGAATTTTCTAATGAAACTGCTTAAAATTATTTCCTAGGACAAGAAGAGTCACTGGTTGAATTTTTTTTTGAGACGGAGTCTCGCTCTGTCGCGAGGCTGGAGAACAGTGGTACCATCTTGGCTTACTGCAACCTTCACCTCCTGGATTCAAGTGATTCTCCTGCCTTAGCCTCCCAAATAGCTGAGACTACAGGCGCATACCACCACGCCCAGCTAATGTTTGTATTTTTAGTAGAGACGGGGTTTTACCACGTTGGCCAGGATGGTCTCTATCTCTTGACCTCGTGATCTGCCTGCCTCAGCCTCCCAAAGTGCTGGGATTACAGGTGTGAGTCACTGCACCCAGCCCTGGTTGAATTTTAAAAGTTACTTACAGTAGACTGTCTGGAAATAATTTAAATATTTCTTTAATTTTTCTGTATAGTCTGAGAATAAGAGTAGTCAAGGATGATTTATAAAGACAAAATATGCACACATCCTTTAACCTAGCAATTCTTATCTCTAGAAAGGAAAGAATTACAGACACAATACTGCCACAATAAATTTTATTTCAGCAGTAATAATTTGGAAATAATCTATATTTCCAACAACAATCCTGGTCATATAAATTATGGTTTATCCATATGATGAAATACAGTTTGGCCATTAAAAATGACATTAGGTAAAAATGACATTATTAGAGATTTACTGACATGAGAAAATGTTCATGATATAGTGTTATTGAAAAAGTGGATTACGAAACAGTGTATAGTGTATGATTTAATTTTTGTGTTTATGTATCGTGTATGTAAATACATATCTATGTTATGTACACACGAAGCAAGTAAGAGAGATTTAGAAAACTGTATACTAAGGGGTTAACAGTATTTGTCACTCAGGGGTAGAATTATGAGTGATTTTTATTTTCTTCTATTGTGTTATCTGCATTAAACATTTTGTGCAATAAACATGTGTTACTTTGGTAATATGTCATTCTTGGGGCCTAATCTACCAGAAATTCCTTGTACTTTTAAGAAGAAGAAAAGAAAGGAGCTGCCCAAATTTATGGAGGGGCTAACCATCTGATTTTTAAGTGTTTCTATGGGCAAGCACTCCAAGGGTAAAACTCATGCTAAATTTAATGTTCTTGCCAATATGGTGTGGGAAACCCCTTAAAATGGGGAAATTTAATTTAAGAATTAATTAAATACATTAATTAATGATAATTAATACATTATCTTAATTCTTAAATTCTAAATTTAAGAAACCCCTTAATTCTTAAATTCTTAACCCAGCATGTTAGCTGGGTTGTTACTTACATGATTTCAGTTTTCTCGCAGGAAAGGTTTGGAGCAAATTGTTTAAGGTCTTTCAAGGATTGTAGGTGGATAGTCCCTTGGTTGGTGTTGATACAGGAACAGCGACTCTTCCTCATTACTGGGGTTCCTGAGGGAAAGAAAAAGATAGAACACATCAGTATAGGCCAGTGTTTCAGTTTAGGTGATCTCTCAAAATGATACATTTGACTGAGTCATGATTATTGCTATCATTTACCGAGTGCCTAAAAATCATCACCACAAACCTTTGAAGGAGGTATTATCTCTATTTTATACATAAGGAAACTAAGGTTCAGAAAGATTAAGAACAAAGTCATACAGCTTTTAGGGAGCAGGGGCAGGGTTTTAGCCCAGATCTCTTTGAGTCCAAAGGCATTGCTCTTAACTACCACACCGTTATGTCCTTGGGAGAAAAAGAGACTTTCACAATATTTAATAAATGCCTACCACAAGACAAACAGATAACTAATTCATGTATGCTATGCTGATCACAGTTTCTTAAGCAACTCCTAAACCATTTATTATTTATTATCTGACCTTAGGGAATGGAACTGGTGTTGGTGTTGAATAGAAAGCACTCCTTTGTAACCAATCACCACTTCCATCCTCATCCTCTCTCCTCCCCACTGCCTTGCTTTTCAATAGTGTTTAAGATTTTTGGAAACCCCTTAAAATACATTATCTTAATTCTTAAATTCATATATTTACTTGGTACTTATTGTATTATATGCCGTACATTGTGTAGCAGTCAAAAAAGCTATAACTACAAAGTTCTATTTTACAGATGATGAGGAAACTGAGGTCTAGAAAGATTAAGTAATTTGTTCAAGGTAACAAAGACAGTTAGTAAACAGATTAGGGACAACCTCTCTGATTATTGGTTGGATCCTTAATTGGTTAGCCACAGATGTACTTATCAAAAAACAATATCAGGGAGAAGAAAATAATTTAGGAGATAGAGTTTCATCTCACTATTACCCAGTTCAATGAACATTTATTGAACACTTACTAGGAATTCATACACCTAGACTACAAAGACTTGTGTTTGAGTTGGCAGACCTAAGTTATGAACTTTGGATAACTGATCATGTCACTGAGAAGCTTTTATGGGTGACCAAATATTACTCTTCAATGTAGGCAGAACATTCACCTTTATCTGGCTAATTAAGATTCTTTTACAGTGAATCACTTCTCTTACTTTGCAACCTAACTCAGAACCCCTTACCTTGCACTCCAATCAGAACCAGGAAGATGATGCCCAAGAGGAAAAGAACACCACTTTTCTTCATAGTGATAGAATGCAGTTCCAAGTCACTCCTGTATTGGATTTTGAGCCTGAGAAATTCTTTAGAGAACACATTTTGGGAATCATATTTATTTAGGAAATTCATTTCTCTCCTAAACTCTGATTGGCTAGCATCTTTAGCTGAGCTAACTAAATTAACCACAAACTTGATTGTGCTGGGGGAAACCCTAGACTCAGATCCAAGGGAATTTCTGCATGTTCTTATTTTCATTTCACATAAATGGGTGGTTTATAGTAAGGGATGTGAAACTAGCAACACTGATAGCCTTTAGCACATTCACAGCTGCTCACCTGTGTGAAGAATAGGTTATATAATGAATATACTAATGTTATGCAACAAGGGTTGGAGATGTGGTTTCCAGATGGGAAATATTAAAGTCCAGATAAGTAATATACTTTTCAAATTCCCTTACTATTTATGGCATGTCCTTCTGCATAATAGATGGCTACACTGATATTTTCTTATATTGCCCACCTAACAACTTAAAACACCTGAATTTCCTCTGGGACCAGATCATTTTCTACTAGTGGTAAGCTCATTTTGTGTCATTCCTGCTACTGTTTATTATTTTTTAAATTATTAGATTGGTTAGCATAAGGGGTCAGTTGCATGTAAGAGACCCAAATTGACAGTGGCTAAGAAATGCAATGAAAACGAAGATAAATAGCTAGGACCTAATTAAACTAAAGAGCTTTTGCACAGCAAAAGGAACAGTCAGCAGAGTAAACAGACAACCCACAGAGTGGGAGAAAATCTTCACAATCTATATACCTGATAAAGGACTAATATCCAGAATCTACAATGAACTCAAACAAATCAGTAAGAAAAAAACAAGCAACCCCATTAAAAAGTGGGCTAAGGACATCGAAATACAATTCTCAAAAGAAGATACATGAATGGCCAACAAACATATGAAAAAATGCTCATCACTAATGATCAAGGAAATGCAAATCAAAACCACAATATGTTACCACTTTACTCCTGCAAGAATGGCCATAATCAAAAAATCAAAAAACAGCAGATGTTGGTGTGGATGTGGTGATCAGGGAACACTTCTACACTGCTGGTGGGAATGTAAACTAGCAGAGCCTCTATGGAAAACAGTGTGGAGATTCCTTAAAGAACTAAAAGTAGAACCTCCATTTGATCCAGCAATCCCACTACTGGGTATCTATCCAGAAGAAAAGAAGTCATTATTTGAAAAATGTACTTGCACATGCAGGTTTATAGCAGCACAATTCACAACTGCAAAATCATGGAACCAATCCAAATGCCCAACAATCAATGAGTGAAAAAAGAAACTGTAGTATATATATACACCATAGACTACTACTCAGCCATAAAAAGAAATGAATTAACGGCATTTGCAGTGACCTGGATGAGTTTGGAGACTATTATTCTAAGTGAAGTAACTCAGCAATGGAAAACCAAACATCATATGTTCTCATTGATATATGGGAGCTAAGCTATGAGGACACAAAAGCATAAGAATGATACAATGGAGTTTGGGGACTTGTGGAGAAGAGTGAGAGAGGGGTGAGGGATAAAAGATTACAAATAGGGTGCAATGTATACTGCTTGGGTGATGGGTGCACCAAAATCTCACAAATTACCACCAAAGAACTTATTCATGTAACCAAATACCGCCTGTACCCCAATAACTTATGGGAAAATTAAAAAATAAACAACAACAACAACAGAACAGTGGTTAAGATAGAAGCTTATTTCTCCCTGAGAGGCATAGGTGGATTAGCACTTGGATGGTGGCTCTTTCCCATGAGGTCTTCCAGGCTCCTCGTTTCTTGCGTTGTCACCATCTCTAGATTGCTGCCCTCACGCACATGGCCAAAGGTGGCTTGCCACCATGTCCAATTTCCAAGTATAGGATGGTGAGAAGGCAGAAAAAGGGCATGTCTCTCCTTTGTAGACATCCTAGAAGTTGTACGCATCATTTTCTATCACCTTCTATGGGGGCAGGCCTTAATCACATGGCTACACCTAGCTGCAGGGGAAGTTAAGAAATGGGATCTTTATTTTGGTTGACTAAAGACTGGAGATTTCATTATTGTAAAACAATGTTTCTTAACTTTTTTTCATTATGGACTCGGCACTGCATGCACACGTGCGTGCATGCACACACACACACACTCCACCTTGCTCTGAGAAAAAATAAATTAAAATGAACTGAAAACTAAATTTAATTTCTTCCTAAAGAGCAAAATCAAATGGTAAGAAATAAGATTTTGTTGGGTAGGGTTGAACTTTGGTAGGCCACTAGTCATTGTAATATCTAAGATGTTTTAGCTCTCCGAGAACCTATTTTTGTCCCCCTTGGGAGCAATTTACCCCTCCTCTCATTGACATTGCATACTGCAAAATTGGAGGAAAATGGATATTAGCATTTTATGTCACATGGTGCACATTTTTTGACTGGCTTCTATACAGATTATTAATACTTAAATGGAATTACAGAATTCTTTTTGAAGAAAACATGTGGTGACCATTGATACAGCTTATCCATTTGCTCATGCTTAATTTTGGTAACTGACTGTGGCAATGCATAGAGTGGAGATAGGTTCACGTTCCTACTTTACTACTTAATGACTGTGTGCAAAATACTTAATTTTTGTGAGCCTCATCTCCCTCATGTAAGAAAATTATTAGACCTCACGGGGTGTTAAGATTAATGCCAAGGACGGATTGTCTACTGCAAAGCATCACAGGACTTGTGGCTGTTCTTTCCAGCGAAGAAAAGAGAATGGAAATTTCTTAGGATAAAAACTAAGGCCCAGCACTGTCGGTGCTACCCACCTTTCCAGCCTCTTCTTGCACAGCTCTCTGCTCCCATCATTTTGTCTTCTCTCAGTTTTATTTTCTTTTCTCCTTCTCCTTCCCCTCCCGTCCCCTCCCCTCTTCTTTTCTTTTATTTTCTTCTCCTTTTTCCTTTCTTTTCTCTTCTTTCTGAGACGGAGTTTTGGTCTTTTTGCCCAGGCTGAAGTGCAATGGTACAGTCTCAGCTCACTGCAACCTTCATCTCCCAGGTTCAAGCGATTCTCCTGCCTCAGCCTCCCAGGTAACTGGGATTACAGGCACCCGCCACCATGCCGGGCTAATTTCTGTATTTTTTGTAGAGATGGGGTTTCACCATGTTGCCTAGGCTGGTCTCGAACTCCTGACCTCAGGTGATCTGCCCGCCTAGGCTTCCCAAAGTGCTGCAATTGCAGGCGTGAGCCACTGCACCCGGCCCTTCTCTGTTTTCAAAGGGGACAATACTCCTTCCCATGGCAGTGTTTTTGCTCATGCCATTCTTCTGCCTAGAGAGACTGCATGCTCCTCATTCCTGCCCTCCTGCATAGCAGTTATTTACCATAGTCACCCAGGCCAGCATCATTTCCCTGGGAAGACTTCCCTGAACCCCAGGGGGGCTCTCACGGCACACTTACAGAGACCTCGCTGAGCCCGTGTCCGCGGCAACGCTACGTTTCCTTGCAACCCTATGGTTAACATTTCCTTCCGCCAATAGGCAAGGAAGGCCTGCGAGGGTCCTCCTCTGAGCATGGTGCTGAACACGGTGCCTGGCACTCAGTAAGCACATACGCACGAGGGAAGGAGCTGGGAGCTGCCACGGCAGGTCTGGAAGTTGGACAGGGTCTGCAAAGCACTGCCTGGCTCCGGGGACCTCACACGCAGTGCCCTCAGCCGTTCCCGAGGTGCATGTACTGCGCATGCCCAGCCAACGGGTCTTCCAGAACATTCTTCCATGAGGAGGTTGTACCCGGAGCTCTCAACGCTCGCTGGTGCTGCTCGTGGTGCCACTGGGTACCATTGCTGCCAGTGCTGATCCAGCCGGAGGCGAAGAGAAGCACTTTGGGGGCGAAAGGTAGTGGTTGTGCCTTCGGGATCGCTCCTCTCTGTCCCCTGAGCGGCCCGCAGCCTCCCCAGCCGAGATGGCCGTGCTTTTGGGGGTGGGTGGGAAGGTTCTCCGGGCGGTGGCCATGAGCAGAGAGGCCTATTTTGCAGGTTTCACACGAGGCTTGGGTGAGGCCAGCAGGTAACAACGGCCCCAGAAGGGCCAGGGCACTGGGCTTAGGGGTAACCCTGGGCCGTGGGCTTCAGTGACTGGGACAAAGGCCCTTCGGATAAGAGAAAGACGGTGTGGGGGTCAGTTAGGAGTCACTGAAGTCAGATCGTATTTATTACCCAAAAAGCGGCTAATTTTCTGAGGTAGCAAGCGGAATGGGAAGGCTTCTCTCGCCTGACCCTGCTTCGTGTTGAAACTGTTCTGCTATGGTAGGGTAGGGCCCCTCCGAGCGGGCTGGGACCGCTGCTCTCAGCTCAGGCCTGTCCAGACACTAGTTTCCTGGGCTTCGTTTAGGAACTTGTCATGCAAAGTCTGAGAGCAACCACGTTCTCTCAGGAAGCAGGCAGCAGGAAGGAGAAAATCCCATTGATCATTGCATTTATGGCTAGACAAGGCTTTTAGGAGAAACAGAAACCTGGTGAGAGGATGTTCCAGGCCTTTCTCACAGCCCTGGGAATGGAGCCAAGGATGATCTAGAGTTTAAATCAGCAGTTACCAATTCCTTTTTGGACAAGAATTTTAACTTCCTGTGCCTTGAAAAATTCCAGTTCTGTGTCCGTAGGGGATCCAAATGCTGATGTGACCCCAAAGAACTTTACCAAGCGGAATTCTTAGTTTTCACCGGTGTAGCCCAGCCTCCCCCTTGAATCTTTTCGGTTGTGGAATCGGGGTGTTCTGTTTAATTATCCAGCGTGACTGACTGTCGCGGGGACGATAAGAGCCTTCCTTTTTTACGGGTGAGAGGAGAAGTTTCTCTCATAAAGAAACCTCCAGGCCTGTTTGAGTTTCCCACAGTGTGGACTTCCCCTCCTCTCGGCAGCTGTTAGTACTAAACTGACTAGAAAGGGATTTCTTTCTTGAAAGGCTTCTGCCCCAAGAGAACATTTTATTTTTCTTTTTCCCTCTCCTCTCCCCACGCAGGGAGTCATTTCTTTTTTCCTAAATACAACATGGTAGGTTACATGCAGGCAAATCCTAGCTGTGGAAGGTTTTACATCCTGTCTGCATCTAAATCACTAAGAGAAAGGATCAAGTTCTTTCTTTGATAATCTTATTATCTGACTTCTTGGTTTATATTTCTCATGTAAAACTTAAGGACTGGGTTAGGTTTGTGAATAAACAGTTTTGAGAGAGCATGTTAAGGACATCATGTTAAAGGACAAGTTTCCCAAAATGTTGACGATAACATTTTTGCTTGGTGACTTTAGGCAAGTCAGCTTGTAGTCTGATGATATGTAACAACAGCCATTAAAAAGCTGCTGACTAACCTGAAGAAAAATTATCCTGAAAAGAAAATATGTTTATACTTAAAATATCCATATTTACTTAAAATGGCACTTTAAAATTGCCTATGTAAGCAATTTTACAAGAAAAATATCCACATTCTTAAAAATCTTCATTTACTATTTATCATTCACTTCATTCACCAAACTTTTATTCTTATGGTTCTAGACTCTGAGGACACATATTTGAACAATGATTTCCTCAAGGAGCTCACAGTTCAGTGGGGGAAAACAGCATGTACATTAACACTTATTATAGAAGAAGCGGTATGATGAAGGATTGTACAGAATAATTGGAGGTACAGAGAAGTGCACAACCCTGGCTGATGGGGTTAGGTCTGAAAGGGAGACACAGCTAGGTCAGACACAGCTGTCTGAGTTAGGTCTGAAAGGGAGAATTGGCTGGAATTTGTTACAAGAAGAAGGTGGGGGAATATTCTAAGCAAGAGGCGGGAGAAGGTATGCCAAATTTGAGAAGCTGCAAGTACTTTAGCAAGGGTGGAGGGTAGAATGAATAATGAAGTGGTGAGAAATTGGTCTAGAAATGTGACAGGAACAACATGATGAAGTGCCTTGTGAATTTCTGTGTGGGGAGGCAACACTGCAGAATTTTAACTAAGGGAATGACATGAGATTTAAACACACACACACACCCCCCTGTATATACATCTGCCCCTTGACCCCAGTCTTTAATCTTGTTTTACATGAACATTTCCTTGTGTCTACATAGTTTATGTATTTGTAAAATGTTCTCATATTTCTAGCCTCTTCATTCTCAGTTCTGTGTATTTGAGTTGTTTCCAGTAATGTCTCAGTAATACAACAGTGCTCTTACTGTTTTAAAAAAGATTTTACTCTCTTGGGATATTTCACATCTTTGGAACTATAGGGACAAGGGTTAAAAACGTTTCTGTATCTTCTGTAACATTTTGACAGATTGCTTGCCAGAAAGATTGGGCTATCAGTATGTAGATGTATCTGTTTCACAATCCTCTTGTCATTTTATTTACTTTTGTTCATTTAGCATTGTGAAAATTGGCACTAGAGACTAGTGTTAATTCCCTTGTCTTTACAAATTGTTATTTTACTTTGTATTGGTTTAATGTCTTCATTTCCTACCTTTTCAAGACCACTCGTCAAGTAGAGTCAGAGTATTGACCTTGTAAGTATCTGTCAATTCTTTACATATTTTGATTAGGAAGCTCCAATGCATTTTTAGTGAAAATATTTGCTTTTTCCATTTTGTTAAATTAATTTCTTTCATAATTAAAGAAAAGAAAACACAAGTTAGGGGCTGAATTGTGTTCCCCCACCAAATGCTTATGTTGAAAACCTAACTGCCAGTACCTCAGAAGTTGACTGTATTTAGAGATAGGGTTTTCACAGAGGTAATTAAGTTAAGGTGAGGTCCCTGAGGAAGCACAGTCTTTGGACTTACTAGACCAAGATATTAAATCAGCTGTCTTAAATATACTCAAAGAGCTAAAGGAAATCATGTACAAAAAACAAAAGGAAACCAGACAAAATGAGAATATCAATAAAAGGATAGAAATTATAAAAAAGGAACCAAATAGAAATGATGGAGCGGAAAAGTGCAAAACTGAAGTGAAAAAATTTAATTGATGGGTTCAGCAGCAGTTTGAGCCAGCAGAAAAAAGAATCTGCAAATCTGAAGATAGGATAATTGAAATTTTCAAGGCTGAGAAGTAGAAAGAAAAAATAATGAAGAAAAGTGAACAGAGCCTAAGAGACCTATGAGACATCATCAAGTGGACTAATACATGCATAGTATGAGTTTCAGAAGGAGGAGAGAGAGAAAGGGACAGAAGACTATACACAGAAATAATTACTGAAAACTTCCAAAATCCAATGAAACACATGAATATACATGAATCCAAGAAGCTCAGTGAACTCCAAGCAAGTTAAACTCAAAAAGATCCACACTGAGATACATAATAGTCAAGCTGTCAAACCTTAAGAGACAAAGAAAGAATCTTGAAAGCAGCAGGTGGTGATTCATCATATACATCCTAGGGATCCTAGATAACATTAACAGCTGATTTCTTATCAGAAACCAAGGAGGCAAGAGGGCAGTGAAACAACATGTTTAAAGTACTGAAAGAAAAAAAAATCTGTCAATGAAGAATTCTATATCTGGCAAAACCACCCTTCAAGAATGAAAAAGAAATGAAGACATAAATAGACAGAAGCTAGGGGGAGTTTTTTACTAGTAGACTTGCTCTCCACAACATATTGAAGGCAGTCCTGCAGGCTGAAATGAAAGGATACTAACTCAAAGCCATATGAAGGAATAATACTGGTAAAGGTAACTATGTAGGTAATATAAAAACCAGTATTATTGCACTTTTGGTTTGTAGCTCCTCATTTTTCCTATGTGAATTAAAAAATGCATAAAACAATAATTATAAATATGCATTAATGGGCACACAGTGCTGTAATCTGTGACAATAATAATTGTCAAAGGGGAGGGATGCAGATGTATAGGAGCAGTGTGTGTTTGTTTACTGTTGAAACTAAGGTGGTATTCAAACTAGGATGTTACAAGTTTAGGATGTAATCCCCAAAGTAACCGGTAAGAGAATAACTAAAAATATACAGAAAAGGAAAGAAGGGACTCAAAACAGTACACTCTAAAAATTCAGCTACATACCAAAAAAGGCAGTAATGGAGAAATTGAGGAACAGAAAAATAAGACTCTTAAAAAATTCAGTAGCTGAAAGTCAAAGTAAAACCTTCCTTATCAGTAATTACTTTTAATGTAAATGTGTTAAGCTCTGGCCTAGTGAGCTTATATGTATACAAGGTTTGATTTGCTTTGGTTTGTTGAGACAGGGCCTTATTCTGTTGCCTAGACTTGAGTGCAATGGCATGATTATGGCTCACTACAGCCTCAACCTGGCTCAAACAATCCTCCGACCTCAGCCTCTCAAGTAGCTGGGACCATAGGCATGCACCACCATGCCCAGCTAATTTTTGTATTTTTTTGTAGAGATGGGTTTTTGCCATGTTGGTCAGTCTAGTCTTGAACTCCTGGGCTTAAGCGATCCTCTGGCCTTGGCCTCCTAGAGTGCTGGGACTATAGGCACAAGCCTGGCCTGGGATTATAGGCACAATGCCTGGCCTAGGTTTGTTAGTATTTTATTGAGGATTTTTGCATCAATATTCATGAGAGATATTGGCCTGTTGTTTTCTTTTTTGATGTGTCTTTGATTTTGGTATCAGGGTTAATACTGGCCTTATAGAATGAGTTTGGAAAGTCTTTATTTCTCCTTCACGTCTAAAGGATATTTTCACTGGATATACTGTTCTAGGTTAAATGATTTTTCTTCAGCACTTTAAATATGTTATGCCATTCTATCCTGGCCTGTAAGGTTTCCAGTGAAAAGTTTGCTGCCAGACATATTTCCAGATATTTGAAGATACTTGAGCGTTGGTGTCTAAGCCATATTTGCATTAGGCATACCCAAAGCCCAGTAATACTGTAATTCTTGCAGACTCAAAGTGATACCTCCTTGGTGGTCTTAGATAAGATTTGGAAGAATTCTCTGGATTACCAGGCCGACTCTTGTTCTCTTCCCTTAGTTTCTCCTAAACAAATGAAGTCTCTCTCTCTGTGCTGAGCTGCTTGGGGCTGGGGTTGGGGTGACACTAAGCACCCCTGTGGCTACCACCACTGGCATTGTGTTGGGTCAGACCTGAAGCCAGCACAGCACTGGGTCTCACCCAAGGCATGTCACTGTAACCACTGCCTGGCTACCATCTGTGTTTGCTCAAGGCCCTGCGGCTCTACCATCAGCATTTGGAAAAGTCAGCCAGGCTTATATCCTTCCCTGTAAGCAGCAAGTTTTCCCAGGCACCAGATGGGCACAGAGATGCTGTCTGGGAGCCAGGGACTGGAGTCAAAAAAACTTAGGTATCTACTATTCTGCTGTGGCTAAGCTGACACTCAAACTATGAGACAAAGTCTTTCCCATTCCTCCCTCCCCTTTCCAGAGGCAGAGGAGCCTTTTATTCATGCCCGTCACCACAGGCCCATGGGATGTACTGCCAGGTTACCTACCACCAATGTTCACTTAAGGCCTAAGGGCTCTTCAGTCTGCTTATGGTGAATGCTGCCCAGTGAAAGGTGAGAAAGGGACTCACCTTTCAGGGCAGTGGCCTTCCCTCTGGCCCAGGGCAGGTCCAGAAATGCCATCTAAGCCAAGGCTGGGATTGGGGACCCAAGAGTCCACGGGCTCTACCCCACTGTGGCTGAGCTGGTACCTATCTTCAAGAAAAAGTCCCCTTTACTTTTCCTTCTACTTTTCTCAAGCAGAAGGAATCTCTCACTGTAACCACCATAGTTGGGAATGTGCTGGGTCTCACCTAAAGCCAGCGTGTCTGAGTCTCACCCAAGGCCCACTGTGTACTACCTGGATATTGCTGCTGGTTATTCAGGGCCCAAGGGCTCTTCAGTCAGCAGGTGATAAATCCTACCAGCACTGGGTCCTTTCCTTCAAGGCAGCAGGTTCCCTTCTGGCCCAGGACATGTCTAGAAATGTCATCCAGGATGTAGGGCCTTAATTAGGGGCCTCATGACTCTGCCCAGCACCCTGTCCTGCTGTGGCTGAACTGGTATCCAAGTTGCAAGACAAAGTCCTCTTTACTCTTCCCTCTCCTCAAGCAGAAGGAAGGAGTTACTTTTATTGCTGTGAGCTGTGTTGCCTGGGATTGGGAAGGGTGGTGCAAGCACTCTCTTTGCTGCCCTGGTTGGTGTCTCACTAGATCATGTTCCCCCAACTAGGTTGTGCACCTCCGAAGTCCACTGGCTTTTCAGCACGGCACTAGGACTGCCTGGGAGTTGCAATCCTTGTGGCCTAGACTGCCTTTCAGATTTATTGAGAACCCCAGAGCACTTTAGCCAGCGGAGGCAAGACTTGCCAAAACTCAACTTCTAACCACTAGGATGGGTGATTCCCCTTTGCCTAGCGCTGGTCTAAATGCTCCCTCCATGGGCATCAACTGAGTTCAGCCTAATTTTGCTTTCCACTCTGACAGACCAGCACTGGGTTCTCCCAAGCACACAGATTATCTTTCTGTGCCACATGGCCACTGCCAGGGGAAGGTAGAGGGGTGGCATTGGCAATTCAAGACCATCTTTCCTACCTGGTTTTAACTTCATATCACTGAAAGAGGTACTGATTAGTTCAGCCACTGTGAGAAGCAGCTTGGAGATTTCTCAAAGAACTTCAAATAGAACTACCATTCAACCCAGCAATCCCATAACTGGGTATATGCTGAAAGAAATGTAAATCATTCTGCCATAAAGACACGTGCACACGTATGTCATCACAGCCCTATTCACAATAGCAAAGACATGGAACCAACCTAGATGCCCGTCAACGGTGGACTTCATAAAGAAAATGTGGTACATATACACTATGGAATACTAAGAAAGAACAAAATCATGTCCTTTGCAGCAGTACAGATGAAGCTGGAGGCCATCACTCTATAAATGAATTAACGCACGAACAGAAAACCAAATACTGCATGTTCTCACTTATAAGTGGAAACTAAACATTGAGTACCCATGGACACAAAGAAGGGAACAATAGATACTGGGACCTACTTGACAGTGGGGGTTGGGAGGAAGATGAAGATCCAAAAACGACCTATCTGGTACTATGCTTATTACCTGGGTGATGAAATAATCTATACACCATACCCCCACAACACACAATTTACCCATGTAACAAACCTGCATGTGTACTCCCTGAACCTAAAATAAAAGTTGGAAAGAAAAAAAATTCAAGAAGTATTAAATACAAAGTAGCATGCCTGTGCTGCAAATGGAATGCCAAGTTTACTGTGTTTTACATTGCCACATAAAAGTGAATCTGAACAAAGCAAATGGAGAACATATGCCAGAGCCGAGCATGGTGGCTCGTGCCTATAACCCCAGCATTTTGGGAGGCCGAGGTGGGTAGATTGCCTGAACTCGGAAGTTTGAGACGAGCCTGGTCAACCTGGTGAAGCCTCATATTTGTATTATCTACCAAAAATACCCCCCAAAATTTAGCAGGTGTGGTGGCACACGCCTGTGGTCCTAGCTACTTGGGAGGCTGAGGTGGGAGGATTGCTTGAGCCTGGGAGGTGGAGGTTGCAGTGAGCCAAGATCACGCCATTTGCACTCCAGCCTGGGTGACAGAGTGAGACGCCATTTCAAGGAAAAAGAAAAAAAAGTACATATTCCAGAAAGGAAGTAATCCAATGAAGTCATGGGAAAAAAAAATGGCCCCACCAAAAGATGAAACATATAAAAAAGATTAGAACTAAGTGTGTTTTTGGAATACTCAGGAAAGGAGTAAAAAAGAAAAGTAGAATATTTACAGGGAATAAAAGCAGTACTATTCTGCTGATGGCTCGTGTTGGCTAGGGAGAGCTAATGGTTAGATTTTCATGAATTATGTGAGTTTTTAAATACAGTCATTATTAAAAATTAAACTATCTACTTGCAATTGAATGAACTATGTTAAAATTATACTACAACAGATTTTATTATTTCTGGGAAGATGATCAGTGTACTGTACATTGAAGCTCATTAAATAAAAAAAATTCAACCTGATAAAAAAGCAATTCTTGGCGGGGCACGGTAGCTTACGCCTGTAGTCCTAGCACTTTGGGAGGCTGAGACGGGTGGATTACGAGGTCAGGAGATGGAGACCACCCTGGACAACACGGTGAAATCCTGTCTCTACTAAAAATGCAAAAATTAGCTGAGTATAGTGGCTTGTGCCTGTAGTCCCAGCTACTCAGGAGGCTGCGGCAGGAGAACCGCTTGAACCCAGGAGGCGGAGGTTGCAGTGAGTTGAGATCGTGCCACTGGGCGATAGAGCAAGACCCCATCTCGAAAAAGAAAAAAAAATATCTGCAAGAGTATCTGTGGTATATACAGATATATGCTAAACTGTTTTCCAGAGTAGTCATAGCTATTTTTTTCTTTCATCAGCAGTGGAAGCGCATTCCTCATTGCCTTGCATCCTTGGTAATGGTTGCTATTATCTAACTTTAAAAGTTTTGCCAGTTTAGTGGTGTGAAATGTTATTTCATAATGATGAATGTACATTTCCTTGATTACAAATGAGGTTGAACATCTTTGCATGTTAGGGGCTTATGCTTTTGTGAAATTCTAAATTCTTACTCACTTCTGTTTCTTTCTTTTTTTTTTTTTTTTCTTTTAGAGATGAGGTCTCACTCTGTTGCCCAGGCTGGAGTGCAGTGGTGCAGTCATAGCTCACTGTAACTCCAGACCCCTGGGCTCAGGTGATCCTCCTGCCTCAGCCTCCTGAGTAGCTTAAAAGAAAAATTTGGTAGAGACCAGGTCTCACTGTGTTGCCAGGCTGGTCTGAAACTCCTGAGCGCAAGCAATCCTCCTGCCTTGGCCTCCCAAAGTGCGGAGATTACAGGCATGAGCCACCGCACCCAGCCTTGTCTTTTCCTTTTTGATCTATGGAGATTCTTTGCATGTTCTAGATGCTAATAATTTGCCAACTAAATGTATTGTGAAGATCTTCTTAGTAAGTAATTGGATGTGGGAGGGGAGGAAGAAGTAGTATAGAATTACTCCTAGGTTTCTAGTTTGGGAAACTGATTGGATGATGGTGCAATTAAACTAGGACATAAAATAGAGGGGGAGAAATAGATCTCAGGGAGAGGAGAATTAATTCGGAGTTTAAAGTTCCTATGGGATATTCAAGTGGAGACGTCTTATTTTTTTTTTTTTTTTGAGATGGAGTCTCGCTCTGTCACCCAGGCTGGAGTTCAGTGGCAGGATCTCAGCTCACTGCAAGCTCCGCCTCCCGGGTTTGCGCCATTCTCCTGCCTCAGCCTCACGAGTAGCTGGGACTACAGGCGCCCGCCACCTCGCCCGGCTAGTTTTTTGCATTTTTTAGTAGAGACGGGGTTTCACTGTGTTAGCCAGGATGGTCTCGATCTCCTGACCTCGTGATCCGCCCGTCTCGGCCTCCCAAAGTGCTGGGATTACAGGCTTGAGCCACCGCGCCCGGCCGTCAAGTGGAGACGTCTTAGAGAAATTTGGCTATTGGGCTGGATGTGGTGGCTTGCACCTGTAATCCCAGCTTCTCTGGAGGCTGAGGTCAGAGGACTACTTGAGCCCAGGAGTTTGAGGCTGCACTGAGCTGTGATTGCACCACTGCACTCAGAGGAAGACCCTGTGTCTAAAAAAATAAGAGATTGAAAAAAAAAAAAAAGAAATCTGACTATAGGGGTTTGGAGATTAGGCCAAGCTCTGTTATGCTACATTAGTTCTGTAGGATCTTATATGATGGGCCTTTCAGGAGATTACAGTTGGAAGGAGACAGAGTGGTAATTCTCTTAACTCATTTGTCTTCTGCCCATCCCGCGTTTTTCTCCAGGCCATGGATTCTCCAATCTAAATTTCTTATGAAATAAATATCCCAACCAAGTGACACACAAGACACTTCATCTTAGTTAATAATTACTTTATTAACCTTTTGGTCTTTCAACATTTAGGTAGTCTTTCTCAATATTTCCAGGAGAGTACCTAATTTTTATTTTGAAAACCATTCAGCACATTTATCTTACAATAATATGCAGAGCATATATCTATCTGTATTTTTTAAATTTTCCTGTTACTCGTTGATACATAGTACATAATTACATAAGTTATTCCATGTACACTGAAAACAATATAGGAAATATATACATCTAAGACTTCTACTTTGTACAGTCTTTCATTAAATAAGAATATTTACACATACATTTTCAGATATTTCTACCTTCCTGTATGTATTTGGAATTGTATGTAGGTAGCCAATGAAAGAATATGGGCCCCTTGGGAGGATGGTAGTGGAAGTCCATGAAGTAAAGGGCATTCTTTAAAAAGCAGATTGTATTATCATTTGGATTGCCTTTTAGTTATTTGAGATTCTGAGAATTCTGATAAACCCCAAAGCAGAAAGATTCCTTAGCACCCTTGGAAGATGGGAAAGGTGAGGGAAATACCGGAAGCAGGGTTAGGACTTGGCACATCCACTAAGAACATAGCACCTCAGTAGAGCTTACATTATAGTGCCAGGGTAGAGTTATTACTGAGTAGCTTAGGATGATGAACATTGACCTTCCTACAGGAGTAGTAGCAGCTGATTTGGTGACCATGATTGGTCACCTTTTAGTGGAACTGCAAACTAAGAACAATTAGGGCTTGACATATACTCCATGTAGGGAAGTGATGGGAGAGGCAGCCTCTGTGTGGTCCATCCTTGGCAGCACTTTGTTTCCCTCTGGTTTTAGGGAGATCTTTTAGACCTGTAAGAAGAGAAAGGGAACATAAAAGTGTGATATTCAGACTCTGACTTCAGACTGGATTTTGCTTGGAACATATTGAATTCATAGATAACCCAAAGATCCTCAGGTAAAGGATGTGATGAGCTTTCCTGCTGCTATGCATTCATTATGGATTACAGGGGCTGCTTTTTTTTAAAGCCATGAAAGACTTGGGGAAAATGTGTCAGTGTTGTTTAGATAGTTATAGCTGTACTTTAAGGTTGACAGGTAATCAGGGTAACTTCTGATACTTACCACACAAGATGGTGCCTCAGCATTTAAATAAATGGAGGTAGGAGAGGGCATGGTGGTAACATACTTCTAAACCAGTGATTGCAAAGCAAACCACAATGCAAGTATTTCTGACTCCCAAGATTGCCATTTCCTAAGAGCAATTCTGCAAGCAAAAGCAAACCTACCTTTCCTTGCTAACTGCTTTCAGTAAATTCTTGATGGCCTTAGATTCTGGATTCAGACACCTCTTCTCACCCTTCTTTTTCATTGTAGCACTGTAGAAATAAATAGGGATGAAAATATTTAAAACAGTGTTGGGTCAGTAAAACAGATGGCATACACAGTTCTGAAGTCTGACATTTAAGTTTCACTCTGCATGGTTTTGTTTGCTGTACATTAGTTTTAGAATCATCATAAACCCTTTACTGATCTTTTGTTATTATCATTACATATTTAATACAGTATATGATTACAACCAGGGAGGTGATAATCAGATGGGATTTCACTCACATGATCTCAACATGTGGACAAAATTGACTTGGAGGAATAATTTCAAGTTTTTCTAAAGACCTTGGATTAACAGGTTGATTACTAATGCTGATGCAGGCACAGCGTACAGTTCTAGAGAGAGGTATTCCTGTAGGAAAAGAGAAAGGAACAGCAGAGAAGGTTAGCACAGGGTTCATGTTAGACATTTAATGTAGACTGGTGGTATTTAGCAGAACCTATATCCCCATATCAGCAAACCGTCACTTAATCTGAGGAGGAATGAATCGTACCATAACACAACTGCAAATGATTAAATAGTTGATTATCTGGAAGAAAAGAATTGCAGCTTATTGATTATAAAGTCAAACCCTTAAACACCGTTCATGTGGTTCATTGAGCTTAGTTAGGTAAGGAAGTATCTGTGTCTCATCTCTCTCCGCATTCCCTCACATTTTCTCTCTCTCTCCTTCCTCTTCCCCATCTCTTCTGTCCTCCTTCCCTTTTTCCTTCTCTTTCTCTTATTCTATTTGTTTCTCTCACTTCAATTCATGTAAGTTTTATGATCTGAGGGAATCTCTATTTATTTCCGTCTTATTTATAAGCATGCAGTGAAACTTTTACAAATACATTATTTCTACACTTTTAGAATGTATACCTATTCCTATTTCTCATTTTACAAATTAAGTATCCTTTGATGTTCCTTACCTTGAATGCCACTTAGAGTCAGAAAGACAAGGCAGCAAATCAGAATGGTAGTTTGATTCATGGTGCTGAGACTGGAGGTTCCTCTGCTGCAGGCTCAGAATATGTCTAAGCAGTGGAGGAATGTCTCAGAAAACGTGAGGCGAGTGTGCCGTATTTATCTGCAAAGGCATTTTCCCTCCCTAATTCTGATTGGATAACACTACAGTTGACTTAGCAAAATCTGCTGGCTGTTCCTGGGGAAGTCCCATATTGCAAAATCGAAGGTATTATGTTGGTTTATTGTAGCCTACAAGTTATGGAATTTCCCTCTGCCCCTCTTTCTTCGGTAATAGTGAATTAGGTTTCACTTTCCAAAACATGAACTATTTCTTGAAAAAAAGAACTTCATTGCATATAGAAAAAAATAAAGGTTGCAATCCATTCTAACTATGCTTTTTCTCAACACTTAAACTTTTATAGTTAATTTCAGAGGCTATTTTTAAAAATATCCCCAGTAATAGAAATTTTTCATCCTTTATAGGTAAACCTAACTTTTTGGTAACAGCAAGTTGTGCCTGATTATTAGAACAGTGATTTACCTGGACAGTGCTCCTTGATCAAATACTATAAAGTAATAGGATTGGCTTGCTTGGGCAAGGTCAAAGATATGGAACTGGCAAGTTTTAAATAATTCAATAAATGCTTTGTTCATTCGTAACACCAGTAGATTAAGTAAATAGCCTCCAACATAACTATTTTGAGGGAAAGCACTGCTCATTTGAGTATCTGATTTCTGGTGTGTTAAAACAAGTTTCATGTCTTACAGCAGTCCCTGAATGAAAACATCATAAGATGGTATCTAGAATGGTGGGAGAAAAGGATTCATAGCTATCTTAGGGTTATTGTAAAAAATAAAGGGTGGCTTTTGAGGAAATGAATTTAAAAGGGGGGGCATGCATAGAGACAGACCTTGGGAAAGCAGCTTGAGACACAAGGGAAACAGGTTGATTTCAGATGAGGTTCAGCTCCAAAAGACTGTTAAATGCAAAGCAAAAGAAAAAAAAGTGTCAGCCATTGAGCTAGTAACAATGATAACTGAAATTGGCACAATTTTAACTGGATGATGAATTGTGGCAAAACTTAATTTCTTAGCATTCAATAGTACTTGGCTGATTATTCATAGTAGCTAGTAGTAGAAAGCACATGATACTCATATAATGGAACACATGTTGAACCTGAAAGTGGAAATTTAACAGAATCCATGGATATAGTGGTCCTTGGTTGTGTTCTTTGTGAATGATTAGTAACAGGGAATCCAAGATGAAATACTGTTTCAAAAGCAGGCACCACCCTGCAATGAGAGATCTGAGGCAAGTGATATTTAGAACCTAGGAAAATATATGGGAGTTCTTTTCATACTCAGCTGGGCTGCAACAATGCAGGGATTGGTCAGGGAATGGAAAAGCTTCCATCCTAGGATGAGGCTACTGTACCTGGCAGATACTGTCTCAGAACCTCGTATCAGGGGCCAAGAATAAAGCCTATATCTGCAGACTGGGCACACATAAGACTTGGATCCTCAAATGCAGGAACTCCATCATTGGAACAGAGAGTGAGTTGCTTGGGGCAAATGGAGTTTACTAGAGAGCTGAATCCCATGTTAATCTGTTCTAGGGACTGGAATAGAGCTAAGCTTTCAAGTGAACAAGTCAGCAGAATTAGCTGTGGGAAGCTGGAAAGACAAAAGAGAGAGAGGTGAGGTAGAGACTGACAGAACCCAAAAGACTTTCACCTAGCAAAGAGGCATTCCTTCTGATGAGGGAAAGGCTTATGAGAAATAGTGACGTGGAGGGATCCTTCCATATCTATTTATGCAGAACAAACATTTGACTGTGAATAGAATGCCAACAAATTTCAGAGAAATGTCTGACATCATGAATGGAAGAGGCCCGGAAAACTTCAAGATTAACCAATCAAAACAAGAGATGGTGACGGTTTTATTTTAGTTAGTATCTAAGGTGTCAGTTAAGATGTCTCTGTATAGAAGACAATGTAAAAAGGAGATGATAAATGGACTAAAAATCTGTTATTAGGGATAAAATATTTGATTTTTACTAAACATTGTATTACATTAACTGTGTGCCAGACATTGTTTGAACTGCTTTATGAATATTGACCATATTGACTCATTTTATCCTTATAATAACTTCTACCCCTGACCCAGCCACTCTTCTATTTTTTTCCATAGATTATTTTTACCTGTTCTAGAACTTCATATAAATAGAACCACTTAGGTATATACTCTTTTGTGCAAGACATCTTTTGCCCAATATGTTTCTTAGATTCATCGATGTAGTTGCATGACTTAGTAATTTGTTTCTCTTTATTGATGAATAGTAATCCATTGTATAAACATATCAGTTTGTTTCTGGTTGATGGACACCTTGACTGTGTTCAGATTTTAGTTATTATATATAAATCTGCCACAAAGATTTTTGTGTAATTTATTTTCTGGGCATGTGCTTTCATTTCGTGGGGTACATATGTAGCAGTGGAACATGATCGCTTACTTTTTTTATTTTAAAAACCTAAGTGATCGTGTCACTCTTCGGCTTAAGACCTCAAACAACTTCCAGTTAGAATAAAATCCAAATTTCTAATTAAACTGCTTTACTAAGTCCTCTATGATCTGGGTGCTACCTATTTGTCCAACCTCATATCATTCCTTCTCAACCACTACAATCCGGTCAGTGGCCCATACACTGGCAGTTTTCTCCATCTGGAATGCTTTTCCTCCTGTTTATCACATAGAGTATTCCTTCTGGACATTTAGATTTTAGCTGGCTTGTACCTTCTCTTGTCACACAATCTGAAGCAGACATGACTTTAATTCTCTACATGGCATTTCATACTATCTGATATTCAGTTCATTCTTTTTTTGTGTGTAATGTCTGTTTCTCCACGCTAAAATGTATGCCCCAGGAGAGCAGGGAACTAAAATGCATATGAGAGGCATTTGGTAAATATTGGATAGAAGGATGGATGAATGAATCTTTATAGACTTTAAGTAACAGCATACAAGGATTGTATTTCAAGAAGTATTTCCGTTGGTTCATCAGATTTCTGAATTTGGACATGAGTATTATTGTTTTCCTTAGCTTTAAGAACCAAGTTTAATTTAAGAAGACTATAATTTCCCCAGAAGTTAGTTTAGATTTAGGTAGGTAAAATCAATACAGATATTTTCAGCTAGCTATAGGACAGACTCTTCATTCCAAGAACTCTGGTAAATATAGAGTAGTACCCCTAAAAGCTTCTTAATTATTCACTACTTTTTATCTGTAATTAAGCATTGAATGAATGAATGCAGAAATGCAAATCTCCTCAGTGCATGTTATGTATGTGGCCATGGACGGTGTTAGAAGAAAGAGGAGAAGTAGACTTGTTCTCATTATTTTCTGTGCACTTTGTGTAGGGAACTAAGCTAACCTCAGGGAATACTAGAAGGGATAAGATCCAATATTTATCCTTGACGGGTTTACATTCTAATTGGGAAGACCAAAAACTATGAAACAATAAATATCAATAAGAGAAACTTTATGGGCCAGGCATGGTGGCTCACGCCTGTAATCCCAGCACTTCAGGAGGCCGAGGCGGATCACCTGAGGTCAGGAGTTCAACAATAGCCTGGCCAACATGGTGAAACCCTGTCTGTACTAAAAATACAAAAAATTAGCTGGGCATGGTGGTGGGCGCCTGTAATCCCAGCTACACGGGAGGCTGAGGCAGGAGAATCGCTTGAACCCTGGAGGCGGAGGTTGTAGTGAGCCGAGATCACACCGTTGCACTCTAGCCTGGGCAACAAGAGTAAAACTCCATTTCAATAAAAAAGAAAAGAAAAAAAAAAGAACTTTATAATCAGTACCAAATGAGTGGTATAGAAAGTAAATAACGTGGAGGTTCATAGGAGACTATATGTACTCATTAAGGTCAGAAGTTTTCAGAAGATCCTTCAGAAAAAAAGACCTCAGATGAGCCATAAAGTGTGAGTCTTACTTAAATAAGTGGCCAGGAGAGGAAAGCTTGTGCAATTACAGATAAATGTCATTAAAAAATGGCAAAGGGGGAAGCCAACTAACCAGTCAGGAAGATTGGTGGTCTCATAGAAATGATAATGCCTTGTTAGGATTCTGTAAAATCTGGTCCTTAGTTTTTCCAATCCAGAAATTCTCATTTTTCCTAGTCATCCAGGGTAAGCATATTCTCAGAGAGTTAACTCTGCTAACAAAATCTAAAAGAGACTAAGATGAAAATTAAAAGACTGTATCCATTTACAATGAGAACCTTTTCAGTGAGTAGGATGATTGGTTTTGGTATCCAAGTCACCCCTTTCCCAGGATCAGATTACCTATGAAATTGAATTAGTATCAGAACAGTGCATGGTGAGCAGAGTCAAAGGAAGGACCCTTCTCTTATTGTTTTAAATGAGGGGTCTGCTCAGGGTAGAAACCTGACAAATGTGATCAACATGGAAAATCATTTAGAGAAAAAATCAAACTTTTAGAGACAGTAGCAAGACCACTATTACTTACTTCATGCAAAACCAAGACTGCATGTGTCATTTAAATAAAAATCTAAATGATAACTCTTTTTATATATTTCTCTCAATTTTTGCAAGGTTTATGGTATATTAACTTTCCTAGAATTCACTGATCTGAGTATAGTTTTGAAATAAAATGAAAGTTAAGGAAGTATCCCGCTTTAGTTTCTGTTTCAGTTGCTATTGATTTATCTTTAAGCCTCTGATTATGGCATCAGGCCAAAAAAGACAACCATAAAAAAAGGAACAGTCTGCCCTGACAGACTAATGAGCATAGACCAAGGAAAAAATGCTTTCCTGGAAACTGTTGTGCTTAAAAGAAATTTTCTAAAAAGTGAGCAGGAGGACATCAGTGATTTCTGTGGACTGGGAATCCCCTCAGCTGGTGCAGAATATGCCTTGGAAAGTATGGGAGAGGAGGGCAAAGCTTCCCCTTCATAGTTTTCACTCTGAGCTCTCAAAAGATTCCCTGAGCTCACAGTGTTCGGTAATACTGGTTACATACTTTTCAATTACCCATGTGTCTCATCCTTCATAGTCAGCCTAAGCAGAGGTCAAAATGAGTGCTGGTAAAGTGGATGGTAGACCCTAACAATCATCATGGCGTTGGAGGAGGGAGGGGCTCAGAATAGCTTCTGTTTGGATACATTTTAGGCTGTGCAGTATTTCTGAACTCAAGCACTTGAGAGGACTTTTACAAATATGGCAGATTTCATCATTTGGAGGAAGAGACAAAATTGGAGAACATTATAATAAAGTAAATGTGTTTGGGGGAAGTATGATGCATTTCTTTCTCCTTCCCATAAATAAGATATTTCCACAAAATAAATTAGAATTTTGTGATATTTTGTTCTGTTTTTAATCAAAATCTTTAGAAAATGTGTAGTTTTAATTTTAATTGATTCATCATTGGTTGTCTTTTGAGAAGAGGAATCTTGAGATGTGATGTAGTTCAGTAGTGCATGTTATTCCATATTTTAGATTATCGTGTCTGGAATTGGTGGGTTCTTGGTCTCACTGACTTTAAGAATGAAGCCGCGGACCCTTGTGGTGAGTGTTACAGTTCTTAAAGATGGTGTGTCTGGAGTCTTTTCCTTCAGATGTTCAGATGTGTCCGCAGTTTGTTTCTTCTGGTGAGTTCATGGTCTCGCTGATTTCAGGAGTGAAGCTTCAGATCTTCATGGTGAATGTTACAGCTCTTAAAGGCTGGTGAATGTTACAGCTCTTAAAGGCTGCGCGTCTGGAGTTGTTCATTCTTCCTGGTGGGTTCATGGTCTCGCTGGCTTCAGGAGTGAAGCTGCAGACCTTCGCGGTGAGTGTTACAGCTCATAAAGGCGGCATGGACCCAAAGAGTGAGCAGCAGCAAGATTTATTGTAAAGAGTGAAAGAACAAACCTTCCACAGCATGGAAGGGGACCCCAGTGGGTTGCCTGGCTGGCTGGGGCAGCTTGCTTTTATTCCGTTGTCTGGCCCCACACACATCCTGCTGATTGGTCAGTTTTACAGAGAGTTGATTGGTCCGTTTTACAGAGAGCTGATTGGACCGTTTTTAGACAGGGTGCTGATTGGTGCATTTACAATCCCTGAACTAGACACAGAGTGCTGATTGGTGCATTTACAATGCTCTAGCTAGACCTAAAAGTTCTCCAAGTCCCTACTAGATTAGCTAGACACAGAGCACTGATTGGTGCATTTACAAACCTTGAGCTAGACACAGGGTGCTGATTGGTGTATTTACAATCCCTTAGCTAGACATAAAGGTTCTCCAAGTCCCCACTAGACTCAGGAGCCCAGCTGGCTTCACCTAGTGGGTCCCACACTGGGCTGTAGGTGAAGCTGCCTGCCAGCCCTGCACCACATACCTGCACCCCTCAGCCCTGGGGCGGTCAATGGGACCAGGTGCCATGGCGCAGGGGCAGCGTTCGTCAGGGAGGCTCGGGCCACACAGGAGCCCACGGTGTTGGGTGGGGGAGGCTCGGGCTTGGCGAGCTGCAGGTCCCAAGCCCTGCGCCTCAGGGAGGCAGCTGAGGCCCAGCGAGAAGTCGAGCGCAGTGCCAGTGGGCCGGCAGTGCTGGAGAACCCGGCGCACATCTGCAACTGCTAGCCTGGGTGCTAAGCCCCTCACTGCCTGGGGCCCTCAGCGCCGGCCGGTGCTCCGAGTGCAGGGCCTGCCGAGCCCACTCCCACCTGGAACTGGCGCTGGCCCGAGAGCACCCTGCACAGCCCCAGTTCCCGCCCATGCCTCTCCCTCCGCACCTCCCCGCAAGCAGAGGGAGCTGGCTCTGGCCTCGGAGGGGCTTCCACAGTGCTTGCGGCGGGCTGAAGGGCTGGTCAAGCATCGTCAGAGTGGATCCTGAGGCCGAGGAGGCGTTGAGAGCGAGGGCTACTAGCGTGTTGTCACCTCTCCTTATCATTCAGTTTTCTTCAACCTCTTATTGACAGTTTGTCTTTGTGAACAATTTGAAAAAGAATACTAAGTCAGGATTTATTGTATAGCGATAACTCACATTAGGGCATTTCCAATTTAGTAGCAGTTTATTGAGCAGCACCAAGGAACTATGAATACATCTGTACTTATGGTGCCAGGAGTTTTAGGACATATTCTTCTTAGATACTTAAATGAAACTATGGTTTCAGTGTTATGTGTTAATCTCAGACTTGCTCAATTTCATTACCAGTGTCTGATAAATAAAATTTGCAGACAAGGCAAGAAGAAGCAATTAATATTGCCTCATTCACCCCTTCTCCAGAAAAAAACCCAAACAGTTTTTTGTGTGTGTACTACTTATAATCCACAGAATGTGCTGACCCTATCATAAAGATTTATAATTGTTGGCTATGAAAATCTTTTCAGAAACAGATACAAAGAGGTATATTAATTCCATGTGGGCATATTAGGTTCCGTACTCAGTAGCCAAAAATAATTAAGTATAATCTTTCCTTTTCTAATAGTATTATCCAAAACTACTCCTTTTGTTTGAAAGCTCTTCTTGGCTAATTAGAGGAAACAGTCCTGAAATTTTAAGTCACTGTGGGTGTTTGGCATCTTAAGTTCCATGTATTTAAAATCGAATCTGCAGTATTTTCTGCTAAACTACATCTTCCCCCTCATATCCCTATTTCTGTTAGTGACAGAACTATTCTTTCAGACATCAAAAGTTCAGCCTTTTTCCCTTGTTTCTTCTCTTGTTTTAAAGTTAGATTCAAATCCTTAACATGTTCTTTGTTTCTTTTTCTCAGCTTCAACTTTCTTTTTTTGATATGGAGTCTCACTCTATGTAGCCCAGGCTGGAGTGCAATGATGCAATCTCGGCTTACTGCAACCTCCGCCTCCCGCGTTCAAGTGATTCTCCTGCTTCAGCCTCCTGAGTAGCTGGGAGTACAGGCATGCACCACCACACCCAGCTGATTTTTTGTATCGTTAGTAGAGACGGGGTTTGACCATGTTTGTCAGTCTGGTCTCGAACTCCTGACCTCGTGATCACCCGCCTCGGCTTCCCAAAGTGCTAGGATTACAGGCGTAAGCCACCGTGCCTGGCCTCAGCTTTAACTTTCAAGTCCAATCTATCACTGTCTTGATTCTTTTTGTAGAGTGTGCATGTCGTTATATTTCTACTCTTACCAATATCACCTTGGTTTAGCCCTTTTTCTTTTTATGGTAGTAAAATACAAATAACATAAAATTTACCATTTTAACCATTTAAAAGAGTATGATTCAGTGGAATTAAATACTTTCACAGTGCTGTGAAGCCATCACCATAATTTAGTTCCTGAACATTTTCATCATCCAGAAACCCCATACTCATTAAGTAGTTACTTCTCATTAACACCTCCCCCAAGCCCCAGTCAACTAATTTGCTTTCTGTTTTTATGGTTTTTGCCTACTGTAGATATTTCCTATAAAATGGAATCATACAATATGTGGTCCCTTGTGTCTGGCTTTTTTTACTTAGCATGTTTTCAGGGTTCATCCATGTTGTAGCATGTATCAGTACTTCATTCCTTTTTATGGCTGAATATCTATTGTGTGTGTATACCACATTTTATGCATTCACTTGTTGATGGATATTTGGGTTGTTTCTGCTTTCTGGGTGTTGTGAGTAATGCTGCTACGAACATTTGTGTACCAGTTTTTGTTTAAAGAGCTGTTTCAGTTCTTTTGCGTATATACCTAGGAATGGAATTGATGGATTATATAGTAATATATAATTACTATAATTCTGTTTAACTTATTGCAGAGCCAGTCCCATACTTTTCACACCAGTATTTTCCAAAACGTGGGACACTACCATGTACATTGATAATAACATTTAGTATCAGTGAATTATTCTTTTCTTAACTTCAATCACTCTGATTAATTAAATCAGGGGGAATATTATTTTTTCATTGTATTTTGTTTTATCGTTACATTTTATTTCCATGGCATGTATTACCATTTCACATGTATAGTAATGAAAGTTTACTTTTCATGCTAATATATGTAAAATAAAGTGGTATATAGAGTTTCTAAAAATATAATGAAGATCAAACAGAGAAATGTTTGAAAAAATTGTAAAGATGATATGAGAATGCCTTGAAGTTTTGGAAATACAGACCTGAGCTATTGCAGCTATTGTGCAAATCCGAACTGATTTTCATTCTCCAGTCTTTCTCACTTTCAATCAACCATTCATTCAATTCCCAGAATATTTTCCAATGACTTTGATAGGGTCACTCTCTTCTTCACAGACATTTGTTGAATCCCCATTTTGTACAGAGTAAAGTTCAAGGTTGTTTATATTTTCATGTCTTTCATCCTTCCAACCAAACAAATCTAATTATGATTCCTAAAAATCACTTTATACTTCCTACTACTGTACATTCCCTTATGTCATTCCTCTGCTGTAAATTCCTTTTCCCTTAGTTTATATTGCCGTTCAATAGATTCTGATATGCACCAGAAACTGTACTGTTGGCCTGGACTACAATGGCTTTCTTTTACACTTATGAGAGAGCAGATGTTAGGCACAGAAATAATTCATTAATTGCAATGGCAGTAAGTAGTATGATAGAAAAATAGAGAGTGTTATGGAAATAAATAAATAGGACACCTGATCTAATTGAAACTGAAGGGATGGTTTCAAAGGCTTCTTGGAGAAAATGTCATTTAAGCTGAGACCTAAGTAATTAGTAGGCGTTAGCTTAGTGAAGAAATGGACAGAGAGAATAGTATGTGCAAGGTACCAAGGTGGGGAGGATCTTGGCTCAAATATGTTAATTATTCATATTTCATATATTTATTTTGCTATGAAGAAATTTAGGTATATGTTTTCTTCTCAATAATAATGTACTGGCCTGTAATATTTAATATACTTCTTACAAATACCAATTTATCATGCAGCCTTAACTCTGTGAATTTTTTTTTGAGGCAGGCTTTTGCCCAGGCTGGAGTGCAGTGATGTGATCACAGCTGACTGCAGCCTCAACCTCCCGGACTCAAGTGATCCGTCCACCTCAGCTTCCCAAGTAGCTGAGACTACAGGCGTGTGCCACCATACCCAGCTAATTTTCATATTATTTATAGAGATGAATTTTTGCCATGTTGCTCAAGCTGGTCTTGAACTCCTGGGCTCAAGCCATTCACCTATGTCGGTCTCCCAAAGTGCTCAGATTATAGGTGTGAGCCACCATGCTCAGCCAACTATGTGAATTTTTATTTTTAAAGAGACTTAAAGAAAAATCAGTGTAAGTAGTCAAAGATTAAAGATTAGATTCAAGTCTTTTTTTTTTTTTTGAGGTGGAGTTTTGCTCTTGTTGCCCAAGCTGGAGTGCAATGGCATGATCTTGGCTTACTGCAACCTCTGCCTCCCAGGTTCAAGTGATTCTCCTGCCTCAGCCTTCCTAGTAGCTGGGATTACAGGTGCGTGCCTCTACACTCGGCTAATTTTTTGTATTTTTAGTAGAAACGGGATTTCACCATGTTAGGCAGCCTGGTCTTGAACTCCTGACCTCAGGTGATCTGCCCGCCTCGGCCTCCCAAAGTGCTGGGATTACAGGCGTGAGCCACCCCACCCAACCAGATTCAGGTCTTAAAACTATCCAGGGAATTTATATGGAAGTCCCATCTCTATATAGAAATTTATATAGATTTATATAAGAATTTATTATAAATCTATTTTGTATCTATGACCTGTATAATAATACAATATATATACCTGATTATAATTCTATAATAAATATTTTTATTTTTCAAATGTACGGGTGCCTATATAGAGAGTACTGCTGTCAGTCAAGGCTTTTGGTTACATGCAGAGAAACCAACTCTGGCTATCTTAAGGAGAAAAATAATTTAGTTGGAGATTGAAGAATCCACAGGACAATGGAGAATAAGTCTTGGAAAACGGACAAAGACCTAAGGGAGCTAGGTGATAGGAAGGACTAGCCAGAGTCATGCTACAGGAACACACATTGGGAAGCCACTACCGTAAGACTTTCATTGTTGTTGCTGCTGCTGCCAGGCTTTAAATAATTTTCCTACTCGTAGTATCTTTGTGATGCCAGTTGGAGTTCAAAGTCTAGGATAGAAACAGCATGGCTGAGTCCTTGTTGTGGCTACAGGAGAGGATCTCTCTTTTGGCCTCCCTCCAACACTCACATAAGGGATTTTCTCCAAGTAAGAACGGGGTTTGGACTATCAAGACCTTCCCCCACCGACAAAACAAACAACTGTCTTTCCCACCTACCCATTAAAATATATTTCTAAACAGTTCTGCATGATGACGGATAGGTGTATGTTTCTGAAATATAAGGCAAAATTTTTAAAGGCATCTCAAATGTCCTGGAAAGTATGTAGTTTTTTTTTTTTTTTTTTTTAAAGAAAGGTTGTGGTAGTTTATTAGAGAAAAAAATGACTTTGATTATTTAAACTAGTCTTGAGTATACCTAAATTTTATAGTATATAGGCATCAACAAAGAAATTTATTAGATTACGTATTTTTCTAAGAGACAGAATTACGAAAAGTGAAGGTGATTGCCAGATGTACATTTGTTTATTTTTCAATATTTTCCTTTGGTAGACAAAAATGTTTTGTATTTCAAATGTGTCCAAGATATTGCTATCATTTATACAAATGGATAAAAACACAAAGTACAGTAAACACACATATCCTAATTACTTCAAAACATCTCAATGAAAAACAGTTGAAAAACATCAAATTAAAACCAGTGCTACTAATTTGGTTATGAAATATGTGCACTTTTGTCAGTATCCCATAGCGTATAATTTTTTTCATAGTACATTTTATGAATTACATTTCATGAATTGGTTATAAAACAAACCAAATGATGCATAAGAATGTTTCCCTACATACTGATGTGCTACATGATATTTGGAGAAAGAAATGTGTATTTGCATGAAAAAATATCTGAGGAATGTTTTACTACACATAGATGCTTTTGACTCATAAGGGCTTGACTCCAGTAATAATGTCAATGTCTCCACTGTAACCACAGATAGTAACATAGCATAAAGATCAATGCAGAGAGATGACTTCTAGAGACAGAAATGTTCTCATAGTCACAACAGAATAGTTATAAGCATCAAATCTAGAAGGTTCTCTAGCCTACAAATGCATGAATGTATACTGCAACAAGTAACAATGTGAAAGCACTTTGTAAACTCCAGTGGTAACGAGCCTTTCTTAAGGTAGCTTTTCCTAGAAATCCATTTAATTGTTGGACTACTTTGGGCAGCGGAATTCTGATTATCGTTCATTCAGGAAGACTGTTTCTGTTTTCGGTTCTTTCACCCACCTTTCATCCTTCACATAACTGTACAAAAGATGAAAGTCACAAACCTATAGAAAAGTCTCAGTTGCCTACTGCAGAATTCTTGTCATTTCAGTAGTCACAGTTAAACTTGTTCTAGGTTTTTCAAATCCTCTTTTCCAGGACTTCATATGTTTTGATATTTTTAAAAATTCTTTCTTTCAACTTTCTGGAATAAGAAAACAAGAGTTTTATTTACCTGGACTGTTCTTATTTCCCCCAGGACATCTAAAAACATATAGTAAGAAACGGAAACTGTTACAACCAAGGACCCCTTAACAGAATATTTCACACAGGATCGTAGCAGAATCTTTCTGTAGTTGTCCACATTATTTTCTTTTCAAAAGATCTGTCTTGGATAAAACAGATTATAACATGGGAGTAATCTGGTAACTTACTTTGATTATAAGTCTTGCTTGCTTCGATTTGGTATTTAGGCATCGTTGTCCTTTATTTTCTTTCAGGGTAATACTGTTAAAAGAACATACAAAAGAGTCTTAAAGTTCAGATGCAAATACATAAACAAAAAAGCCTGCACCATTGTCATCTTCAGCAAGTTCATTACTTACATCACTTCTATTTTGTCACAGTTGTTACTTGGGTAAATTATGGAGGCTTTCTCAATATCTGCCACTTTCACTGCTTTTACTCCAGGGCCTATGCAAAGACAGCGTCCTCTTTTGAACATGGGGAAACCTAGAATAGATCAAAGCATTAGTTAGTAATGCATCTGATTGCAACAGATGGCTGTGGTTTATAACTGGTGGCGAACGTGAGCAGAATTTTCATTAAGGGTGAAGATAGTAATTTGTCAAATAGCACTTAACACAACTATTACTGGGAAAAGAGTTAAGTAAGATGTTGATTATTTCTCTTTAAATTTGTAAGCAAATCACTAAAAAACGGGATGCATGAAGGAAGTTTATTGGAGGTGAAGCTTGTTTTGCCCCCTTGATTTTATCCTCAAGTATTTTCCCAGAAAGCTTGTTAACATGATCGCTATATAAAATTTTCTTAATAGACACTTAAAACTGTTGCTAAAGGCTCTTGCCAGATATTCTAGCCAGATCAAAAATTCCATGAAGTTCATAATTTCTAGTTTCGATAATCATCTCTAGTACCTTAAACACGTCCATCATTTCTGTGCTAAAGCTGTATAACTTCTAATCTGTGAGATTAAATATAACTTTATCATGTCTTTTAGGATAAAAGTGGAAGAAAAGACATTTGAAACATTAGAAAAGGAACTTATAGGTTGAGAAATAAAAAGTCCTGCTTACCTTGAACAACCGTAGCACACAATATCATAGCTAAGGCTATAGCCATGCCCTTCACACTCATGTTTGTATTTTGCTGCTGCTGCGGTTGCTGCCACTGCTGCTGCTACTTCAGCTTTGCTACTCTTCTTGGAAGGAGTAGAAATGCTGAACATGAAAGGAAATTGACAATTGGTATATATAAAGCATTTTATACACCCACAATCCTTTTATGGCACAGGAATTTCCCTCTTTGAGTCATGCACCTTTCTTGCTTCCAAGAGTTTCTGTTTTGTTCTCTTCTAAATGCTCCTGTCCCTTCCTATTTGTAGTAGTGTTGAAAGTGATAAGAATGTGAAAACACTGTGTAAACCCAGATGGTAACCAGCCTTTTTAAGGTAGCTTTTCCTAGAAATCTGTTTAATTGTGGTGGGCAGCAGAATTCTGATTGTCATTCATTCAGGAAGACTGTGTTTCTGTTTTTGGTCCTTTCACCCACCCTTCATCCTTCACATAACTATACAAAAGAATATTCTGAGAAGCTTTTTTTTATCATCTAACTTTTTCTTTCCAGTTCAAACTCTTATGATAGATAAGCCTATATTATTTGACACCAGATGACCTTTTCATATTTTTGCCTGTAAATGAGTGCCTAAAGAAGTTTCCCTGTGTTTCTGTATTTATGTCCATATTGTTTTGCATTTTCAACAATTTTTACTTTATATATTTTATTTATTTTGTTTTGCTTTATTTTATTTTTAAATTAAATTTAATTTTATTATTTTGTTTTATAATTATTTTATTCTGCGAAGCTTTTATTACAGGCAGATGGCAGGGGGCTCAGTCCTTTCGCAGCTGCTTTCCTCATGGCGGTCAGGATATTGTTCAGCTCCTCCTGCCTTCTCTTGGGGCAGATGTTTGTCCCTACCCTTTTCTTGATGAATTTGAGGGCCCGTTTGACCTTGGAGACCTTCAGTAACTCCATGCCACACCACTCGTTAGGGGTGAAGCCACATACCTCTGGGATCATGTCCCACACAAACTTAGTGTGTTTGGTCAGGCGCCTACAGTGGCTGTGCCTGGGCTTGTTCACGTTCTTGGTCACCTTGTGGCCCTTATTGAGGCCCACTATAGGGTAGTGCAGAGTCATGGCTTCTGCCCTCCAATGGTGGCCATGGCGGAAAACTACTTTATAAATATTTTAGCACTGTTACTTAGTACATGAAGTTGTATGAGTTGTGTTAGGGATCATAAAAAAGTGATCCTCTTTCCTCATGTGATAGTTTTACCTCTGAGATTCTACTTTGATGTAATTCCTATCTTTTTTTGTCTTTATCTTTTCCTGTTAAGCTTCCTAAATCTTTAAGTGTGTCACTTGTAGACATTTAAGAAAATCACATCCAAGGAGCTTTCTAATGGGTAAGCTTAATAAAATACATTTACTGTTTAGCTGGTTATCTGTAATGTTTAAAATGCTTCCTTGCTGATTCTTTATGTTTTCTTTGATTTCTTCCTAACTTTAAATATGTTTTATTTAAGTTTTTGAAGCAATTTTTTTTTTTTTTTTTAATGAGATAGGTCTTACTCTGTCACCATTCTGGAGTCGAGTGGCACAATCGCAGCTCACTGCAGCCCTGAACTCCTGGCCTCAAGCAGTCCTCCTGCCTTGGTCTCCCAAAGTGCTAGGATTACTGGGATGAGCCACGGTGCTTGGCCTTCCTTAAGTAATTTGAAAGGAATACACTGTATTACATTTTGATATTCTTAAAATTATTTTAAAAGATTTTTACCTGAATTTTTCTAATTATTTACGTCAACCATCAATAATTTTTTTTAGCTCCTATCTTTGTAACATGAGAAAATCACTGTAACTTGCTTTCAAGAATTTTTCTCCTATTTCCTAGTTTTACCAATAAAAGTTGGTATAATCTGGGAATTTATAGCTGGTTTTTATTACTTTTAGATTATTATTTTATCTTATTCAACCTTTTTTTTTGAGAATTACCATTTGCGTTTTATCTTTAAATTATATATTTATTTAGATGTACTCCTGCATTTAAATTCTTTAACAACCATGACTAATCTTTAAAACCTCTGAAAGTCTTTACAGTAGTCACCCATTAAATGAGAAATTCTAGAAATAATTCATAAGTTTTAAATTGTGCACTTTTCTGAGTAGCATGATGAAATCTCACATCATCTTGCTCCATGACTTCATCCCATCACATAGACATTTTATCATCTCACAGCATCACTAGAAGAGTGAGTACAGTACAATAAGATATTTGAAGAGAGACTACACAGTCACTTAACTTTATTACAGAATACTGTTGTAATTGTTCTATATGTGACTACTGATGCTGTTACTGTGGCTAATGTATAAATCAAACTTTTTTATAGATATATATGTATAGAAAAAACTACAATATATACAGGGCTCAGTACTGTCTGCAGTTTCAGGCATTCATTGGGGGTCTTGGAACATATCCCCCAAAGATAAGGTGGGGGGGGCTAGTGTATTTTAATTAATTTCCAAGTAACTGGAATATTCTTTCCCTCTTTTCCATTAATTCATTTAACATATGTAAATAGAGACTAATTTTTCCTTAGGAATATGGGTAAAGTAAAAGGAATATGTTCTTGGAGCTCATAAATCCTTATCTGCTATTATTTTTTAATGTTGCTTTTCATTTTCTCAGCATTAGAAACACAGTAGAGCATAGTTAGTAGGGGAGGCTCTGAGTCAGTCTGTGTTCAAATCCACACTCGATTATTTATTTATTTTTGAGATGGATTCTTGCTCTGTAGCCCAGGCTGGAGTGCAGTGGTGTGATCTTGGCTCACCACAGCCTCTGCCTCCTGGATGCAAGTGATTCTCCTGCCTCAGCCTCCCAAGCAGCTGGGATTACAGGTGTGCACCACCACGCCTGGCTAATTTTTATAGTTTTAGTAGAGATGGTGTTTCACCATGTTGGCCAGGCTGGTCTCGAACTCCTAACCTCAGGTGATCCTGCCGCTTCAGCCTCCCAAAGTGCTGAGGTTACCGGCGTGAGCCACTGTGCCCAGCCCACATTCAATTATTTATGAACAAGTTACCTCAACTTTTTGAGGCTGTTTTCTCATCTATAGACTGGGGATAATAATAGTACCTTTTTTTTTTCTTTTGAGATGGCGTTTCTCTGTGTCACCCAGGCTATAGTGCAGTGGCGTGATCTCGGCTTACTGCAACCTCTGCTTCCTGGGTTCAAGCGATTCTCCTGCTTCAGCCTCCCAAGTAGCTGGGATTACAGGCATGTATCATCACGCCCGGCTAATTTTTGTATTTTTAGTAGAGATGGGGTTTCACCATGTTGGCCAGGCTGGTCTCAACCCCCTTTTTCATAGGGCTGTTGTAAACTAGGTATTAAAAGAGGTAATGCATATTAACCATTTAGAAAAATATGTGGCACTTGAAATGTATTAACTGCTGTTAGTATTATCAGTGTCCTTTTCTGAATTGGCATACCACATCTAGCTTGTTTTCAGCTGTTTTTCAGCATTAACACAAACACAACCAGTTAATAAAAGATTAGTTGACATTGTTATAGCATATAAAATATTTTAAATTATAATAACCATGAATATAAAAATAGCACACTAATCATAAAAATCACTTACAGAAAGTGCATGAATGCAATAGCATAGTTCAAATAATACAGACAATAGTGAATATTTCTGCTTACTAGCTAAAGTTGTGTTGTCATATAGCTTTGGTGTAAGAGAATTTCTTAAATAGAGATTCTTAATTAATTTTTTTAAAAGACCCTGGAAATTGATATTATTAAACATATTTTTACATTATACTATTTTAAATAGAAAATAGACATAATTCAAATTTACATAAAACATGACTAAACTCTTCCTTTTGCCTTCACGTGTGAATTACTACTTAGCTGTGTAGAAAAACTTGGATCACAATTTTCTCCTTCAGTACTCTGCTGAGAGTCCTGGAATGTATCCCCCAAGGATAACGAGGGGACTACTGTATTTTATTTTCTAGTGTTTTATTTTCTTCCTTACTGCAAAGGTAATATCTGATATATTTTAAAAAATTAGAGCTGGGCATGGTGGCTCACGCCTGTAATCCCAGCAGTTCAGGAGGCCGAGGCAGGTGGATCACTTGAGGTCAGGAGTTCGAGACCAGCCTGGCCAACATGGTGAAACCCTGTCTCTTCTAAAAATACAAAAATTAGCTGGGTGTGGTGGTGCATGCCTGTAATTCCAGCTACTTGGAAGGTTGAGGCAGGAGAATCGCTTGAACCCAGGAGGCGGAAGTTGCAGCCAACCAAGATTGCATCACTGCACTCCAGTGTAGGTGACACAGTGAGACTCCATCTCAAAAAAACAAAAAGCTAAACATTAGAACATATGTAATAAGAAGAACCATACCACCAGAGATGACCACTATTTTAGTTTTCTTCCCTCTGGATGGATACACACATACACTGGATACACACACACACACACATTTCACCTAAGAAGTGCTATATCAGACTATTTCAGGTTCCCCCACGCTGCCCAGCCATGTGTCAGGGACTATAAAGATACTTCAGAGGAGACAGAGGAGAAGACAGGGAGAAAAAAAAATTCTTCCTTTTCTTCTGTGACGAAGACTACTGCATAATCTTTCTCACAGAGGCTGCTGCTTGTGTATGACCCTTGAGGAGGGGCCTATCCCTTGCCCATGTAGACACATCTTTGCTTTTCCTCAGAGCTAAATCACAGTTTGAAAACTGAGGGAGGTTTATTTAGTTCTTTACTTCTTCAGGTGATAGATCCAAGATTATGCAGAGTAAGGAGAGGGATTGGTTTTGTGCTGTAACCTTTTCACTTCATCTCCTTGAACCACAAAATAAGCCTAATTAGGCTTTAGCAGGTGCTAATATGGTTGCTCTCTCCTTCTATAACACTCTCTCCCTCTTTACTGCTCTTCCTCCCAGTGTTCCTGCCTTAGAGTTTCCTGGAAAGCACTACTCTTTTCTACAGTAGTTCATTTGTTCATTTACTCATTCATTCAGCAAGTGTTTATTTTAGATGTCTGTCACAGGTCTGGCACTCTTTTGGGTATTAGAGATAGAACAGTGAACAAAACTCACCAAGTTCTTTCCATGTGTTGCAAATTTCAGAACTTTCTGCCTTATTGTAGAAGTTAGTCTGCCTGATTTCTGCTGGCTCTGTAGATGTGTGGGGTCAGACGTGTCTTCAGGATTGTGACTTGTTCTGGCTCTATACTCTCTGATATCACGTGAGGAAGATTACCTTCTTTCACAGCATCTCCTCATCTGGTGAGCCTGAGAGATCCCTGTTTTTTGTATTTTTATAATATGGTTTTTCTAGCATGGAATGCACTTTCCTCTCTTTTGAATCCTTTCCTTCCTTTTAGTCTTGATGTCTTCATGAAGCCTTTTTCATTACATCGTGGTGTCTTCTTGTCCTTTATACTTTGTAGAACTTACTGTCTTTTCTAACTTTATCCAGTAGAAATATAATGCAACGCATGTACATAATTTTAAATATTCCGATAGCCACATTTAGAAACTGAAAAGAAACAGATGAAATTAATTTATATTTTCTATAATTAAGCACGAAAATATATTATCATTTCAATGTGTAGTCAATGTGGATATAAAAATATTAAACAAAATATTTTACCTTTTATTACTAAGTCTTCAAATTGAACTAGCTACATTTCAGATGCTTGATAATAACGTGTTTAGTGGCTACCATATTGGACAGTGAAGGTCTAGTTATTCATTTGGCATGTATTATATGCTGACTTCATACTTATTTTAAACTAAAGCTGAGGTTGGAGAGGCAGAGAGATAACTGTCAAACTCCTATAAATTTCCCTAGTTGCTTTCTTCTTTCTCTAAGTCATTATATCTCATTGCTCTTTTTCTTTGATTAAATGCAAAAAAGATCAGATACATTCTCTGTGTTCTTAGTAGTGTTGGCCTTTTTTGTTGTTTCCAGAATTGGACTATTTAATTTTATTTTCCCAGGTTCACCCGCTTAAATAAGCTTTGCTTTTAATTTAAAGACATAGGAGCATCCCAGGAAATGATGGAATCCAGTTTCCATAAGTAATCAGCCTTTCAGCTTAAAAAATCTGTAATCTGTGATTCTTCTGAAATTTTATTAATGCTCCCAAATTAGCCAATTACTGTAGAATTTTAAAATGTTTCCAAGTTAGAAGAGATTAATGTAAGCTATTTAAAAATAATTTCCAACTCACCATTCACCAGGTCTCTGAATAATATATTGCCTGACAAAAGAAAAAAAGGTAGTATCAAGGATATTTTGTTCAGTTAAGTTAGTGAAAAGTGGGTTACAAATGGATACTAATGTTTCCATTTATTATAAACGAGTATGATTTAAAAGAATCCTGTTTTGAGTGTTAGAAGGCAAGTGACTCACTCCTAGGGAAGAGGTTGCCAGGCATGTAATAGACACTTAAAATAATGTAGATAGACTGAACAGATTAATGTAGAATCCTAAATTCTTAAAAGTACAGTAGTATAGTACCTGATGTTCTTTTTTACAGGGACTTAGGCATGCCAATGAATTTAGGGAGCTGCCAGTGGGTTTTTTTTTTTTTTTTTTTTTTTTTGAGAGCTCTTAAATAGAATACTACTGTGAGTTTCTTATAATATTATTAAAATAATTGTCCCAGAAATTAGACAGATTCTGCAGGCTATATTAAAGGTAGCCATTAGGCACTGGGTAAGGCTCTATTTTTTCCCCCAAAACTTGGAGTAAATTGTATAAATAACATTCAAATCATTAAGACATTGAGGAATAGTGCATGTTTTATTGCCACTGAAAAGAGTTTCAAAGTGACGATGAATTTTTGTTTTAGACCTGCTCTGTTGCCCAGGCTGGAGTGCAATGGCGCGATCTCGGCTGTCCACAGCGTCTACCTCCCAGGCACAAATCATCTTCCCACCTCAGCCTCCTGAGTAGCTGGGACTATGGGAAGACACCTCCACAGCCAGCTAATGTTTTTGTATTTCTGGTAGAAATAGGGTTTCACCGTGTTGCCCAGGCTGGTCTTGAATTCCCGGGCCCAAGTGGTCTTCCCACCTCAGCCTCCCAAAGTGCTGGGATTACTGGCATAAGCCACTGTACCTGGCTGACAATGAATTTTAAATAAGGATGTTTCTGAGTTTATGTTGTATCTCTCTTTTTTTTTTTTTTTTTTTTTTTTGAGACAGAGTTTCACTCTTGCTGCCAGGGCTGGAGTGGAGTGCAATAGCGTGATCTCAGCTCACTGCAACCTCTGCCTGCTGGGTTCAAGCCTTTCTCCAGCTTCAGCCTGCCAAGTAGCTGGGATTACGGGCGCCCGCTAATTAGCCCAGCTAATTTTTTTTGTATTTTTATTAGAGACGGGGTTTCGCCATACTCATGCCTGTAATCTCAGCACTTTGGGAGGCTTAGATAGGCAGATCACCTGAGGTCAGGATTTCGAGACCAGCCTGGCCAATATGCTTTATCTCCTTCTGGGACTTTGACATAAGAAGAGATTTGCAAAGGTTGTACTCTGCTAATGTAGTCTGGTATTTGAGAATGAGATATACCAGCGCTCACATTTTATAGGACGACTTCATCCTTGATATTTGCTACCCCAAACATTGCAGTCTCAAGTGCACACACAAAAGAAGGGCCAGTTTTCAGTGACTACCCTATCACCATATGGACCTTCTCATGCTTGAGAGTGCCACTGGTGGCCATCTACCTTTCCTTGTCAGTATACATTTGGGGGATACAAATATAATTTTGTTACATTGATATATTGCATAGTGGTGAAATTAGGGCTTTTAGTGTATCCATCACCAGAATAATGTACATTGTACCCATTAAGTAGTTTGTCATCATCCACCACCCCCAACCCTTCCAAGTCTCCATTGTCTATCATTCCATACTCTATGTCTATGTGTACACATTATTTAGCTCCCACTTGTAAGTGAAAACGTGTGTGTACCCAATTTCTTTTTTCTTTTTTTTTTTTTTTTAAGACAGAGTCAAAAAAAAAAAAAAAAAAAAAAGGCAGAGTCTTGCTCTGTCACCCAGGCTGGAGTGCAGGGGCACGATCTTGGCTTGCTGCAACTCCTGCCTCCCAGATTCAAGCAATTCTCGTGCCTCAGCCTCCCAAGTTGCTAGGATTACAGGCCTGTGTCACCGCACCAGGCTAATTTTTGTATTTTTAGTAGAGACGGGGTTTCACCATGTTGGCAAGGCTGGTCTCAAACTCCTGGTCTTAAGCCATCCACCTTTCTCGGCCTCCCAAAATGCTGGGATTATAGACACGAACCCCTGCGCCCAGCTGGTGTGTACCAAATTTCTGATGTTAAAGGAAAGGCAGTTATTTGTTCTCTGAAAGTTGAGCACAAAAAGAAGAAATAAGCTTTAGTTTCCAGTGGTTAAGGATTTGAAAAATAGTTACTGGTAGTTCAGTTTACTTTGCTTTTTAACTCTGCCTATTCATGCTGATCACATACAGGTTATCTCTATCTTGTTACTGGAATTGGATCGTTTCTCATTGGCTTAATTAAATTTATTGCGCAGGAGGAGTCTTCTTGAAACATTTAAGCTATACCTGATTTATTAACTACAGCTCTGTCATTTTCTTATAAATTAATTAAGAGTTTGATCTACCATTCCTCTTCTGAAAAGAAAACCGTGTTTCTCTACCTTTTTGGTAGAAGAGTATTTAAAAAAACAGCTATTATTTGTCTCTTTTTTCAACCTGGCAAAGCACAGTATATAAATATTGTTTGTTTTCTCTCTAACCAAATTTAATTGCCTTGGAATGTTACTTTTTACATTTAGTTAAGAAGCGGGGTCATGGGACAGCAGCAATGAAAATCACAAGAATTCCTTTCTGGGATGAAACGGGAGTGAAAGGCGTCTCAAAGGTCTGACAGTGTAACTCCGAGACCCAAGCCTCCCTGGAAAACAGAAAATGCAAAAGAAGATTAGAGCAGAAGACTAAATGTGGAACAATTTGGGATGAATAAAATCTGACGGTCCTGGTGAGAAAGCAATTAAGAAAGCTAGAGAAGGTGTCTAGAGCCCCATTTAATTTACATTTCATTGAATAACAGGAGAATGCTTATTGTGAGACTTGTTAAAACTTGTATTTTGTGGCCGGGCGCGGTGGCTCAAGCCTGTAATCCCAGCACTTTGGGAGGCCGAGACGGGCGGATCACGAGGTCAGGAGATCGAGACCATCCTGGCTAACACGGTGAAACCCCGTCTCTACTAAAAATACAAAAACTAGCCGGGCGAGGTGGCGGGCGCCTGTAGTCCCAGCTACTCGGGAGGCTGAGGCAGGAGAATGGCGTGAACCCGGGAGGCAGAGCTTGCAGTGAGCTGAGATCCGGCCACTGCACTCCAGTCCTGGCGACAGAGCGAGACTCCGCCTCAAAAAAAAAAAAAAAAAAAAAAAAAAAAAAAAAAAAAAAAAACTTGTATTTTGTTGGTAAAGTTTATCCTCTATTTCCCCATCATGATTTGTAGTGGTAACCCTTAGAAAATTACAGAACAGGCTGGGCGCAGTGGCTCACGCTTGTAATCCCAGCACTTTGGGAGGCCAAGGCAGGCGGATCACAAGGTCAGGAGTTCAAGACCAGCCTGGCCAATATGGTGGAACCCTGTCTCTACTAAAAATACAAAAATTAGCCGGGCGTGGTGGCGGGCGCCTGTAGTCCCAGCTACTTGGGAGGCTGAGGCAGGAGAATTGCCTGAACCCGGAGGCAGAGGTTGCAGTGAGCCAAGATCGTGCCACTACACTGCAGTCTGGGTGACAGAGCGAGACTGTGTCTCAAAAAAAAAAAAAGAAAAGAAAAGAAAAAATTTCAGAACAGCCAATATTTATTCCAGGGACTGGATAAAAAGGGAGAAGCCTGTGTTCTTTTCTGCATTTAGCTGTGATGAACAGAATCTCTGATCTGAGGCAGTAACTGATGTCAGTGCAATAGGTAGCCAGCAGGTCAACTCCTGTCCCTAAGGATTTTATACCAGATGAAGGTCTTGGGACCTTCCAGAGGAAACAGAAAAGGATAGAGAAGGAGGCAGTGATACTACTTTAAGACTTCGGTGACAGTGCTGCTCCCTCAGTGCCATCCCTCTACCCCACTGCCTTTCTCCTTCTTTAGTTTTTGTTTTAAATAATTTCCTAGAGTCCCAGTAACCCTAAGTGTTATTTCTCTGCTCATTCTAGGTCCCTTTGCTTCCAGAACCTTTGAAGTTTGAGTTTACATTTTTGGAAGGATGCCAGGGATTAGCCCAGTTAGTAAGTCAAGCTTCTAAGGGTTAAACGAGTGGAGGGAGACTTTTTACCTCTACCTGTGGGGTCTTCCCAAAATCTGATGAATATGCAGAGCCCAAAGCTGAGTCTGGAAAGTCAAAGAGGCCTGTGAACATATTCTAAAACTAAGGACTCCGAAAATAGGTCTTAAAAGCCAGGAATCAAGGGTTAGGGGAAGAGAAAAAGAGTTGCAGATTTAGAATAAGGGGGCAGCAGACCTGGAAATTGCCAAGAAGCAGCATTATAGCTTAGTAGCATCAGAGTAATGGGAGGATGGGGTGGGGGTGGACGATGTGTGCGAAGAGACCAGGAAAGGTGCAAAGTTCCTGTTGCCTATCAGGCTGAGGAGGAGAAATAAATGTATTCCTGACATCTCACGTTGAGATTTAGAATACTTTTCTCTCTAGAAAAAAAATACATACTAGATTAGGTTTCTAGGCTAGCCTGCTAAAATAGTTTCCTCATAATGAACTTGAAATACAGATTCTAAGTATCATGAGAAAAATTTTGGTAGAAAACAGTGGGTTATCAAATGAACTTTCGAATTAGGTTCCACTAATAAGAGGGGAATCACCTGTCAATTAGAATTAAAGAAGAGTTAGCCATACTTTAGCATTTTATCATGGCTTACACATATTTATTAGGATTACTTACTATTACTTAAACAGTTTAAAAAATAATAGTGACACTTTTGAAGAGTATTGATTAGTTATTTTATCAAATATCCCTCAATTTGTCTTATCTGATATTTTCTCATAATTGGAATAAGGTTTTGTATTTTTGGCGTGAAAACTACAAAATTATGTTTTCTTTTCAGTGTGTTGTATCAGGGTTCATAATATTGATATGTGTTATTATTAGTGATGTTTACCTTGATTATTTTATTACATTTGCCATCTACTAGGAAATACCTTATAGGTTGGAGGAGACTTAGGAGAAATAACTAAATGCAATGTGGGTTCTTATAGGAACCTAGAAAAAGGACATTAGTGGCAAAATTGGTGAAATTAAAATAAGGTCTGAAGTTTAGTTAACAATATTCCAATGTTCCAATTGGTTCCAAGTACCAACGTTCATTTCCTGTTCTAGATAATTGTACTGTGGTCATAAAAGATGTTAACACTAGGGGAAGAGGAGTGAAGGAAATAAGGGTACTATCTGTACTATTTTCTGTAAATCTAATATTAACTCAAAATAAAAAGTTAAAAACTAACGCTATGTAACACTTACATAGTGCTTCCTATTTACCACATGTACTCTG
>NC_045436.1:113367486-113388950 GCF_002776525.5 Piliocolobus tephrosceles | reverse complement strand
GCTATGTAACACTTACATAGTGCTTCCTATTTACCACATGTACTCTGCATCTATTAACTCTGGTTCCTTTCAACAACCCTGTGAGGGGAACTGCTATTATCCCCATTTGTCATATGAGAAGACCTAGATACAGAGAGGTAGGAAGAACTTACTTTTGAACATTGATAGGAAAGCAACTCACTTTGGTTTTTATTTGCAATATTCAAAGCTATGCTATGGCCGTGTTTTAGTCTCTCTTCAGAATCTTCTCATGGCATGCTAACAATTGTAGATAGCAACTGTGTTGGAAACTAGGGAATCCCATCTGAGTTAGTCAAAGTCTGCGAGTAAAGTGCTAATTGCTCATAACTACTATGTTATGATTAAGTACAGTATGATTAAGTAGACTCAAACTTCATTCGGAATTTAACCAAATTCTGCAGTTGCTCTCCTGAGTACTTTGATTAGTATGAATGCCTTTTCATTTTACTATTGAAATTACATTTTTTAACCCAAAAACTGCCAGCTATTGTAACAATGGCTTTGTTTGTAGTCTTTAAAATTGAAGAAAGAGTACGACATGAACTACTATACATTAGACCTTTGAGAGTCTGAATGAATTGCTTGAGTTTGGTCTGATTAGTGTACCTCATGTAGAGACTGAGCTTCCTTAAATTGCCAGAGGTGTAAAGTTTCACAAGGTACTGGTTGCTGTAAAGGAAGACTGACTTTGAGTTAAATAGAAAGTTGATAAAAATGCATATATTGACAGTTACTGACTCAGTAAGCTTTATAATTCTAGCAATCAATCACTGCTGATTCATATGTTTAGATATACTCATTTCTATCTTTCTGTTTCCTAGGCCAAAAAGAAAAAATAAAACCGATATTTAAGAGGTGAGAAAAGTAACAGGAATTTCCTATCTATTTATACACATACACACAAACACAAGCCTGTAGTCTTTGCTGCAGAAGCAGCTTGTCTTTCATTCCATAGTTAGGGCATTTTTTTTTCTGTGCGTTGAATTAAAATTTGTAAACAGCAGGAATTGTGGCTTGTTAAAAGAAAAACCTTAGACAAATTAAATTTAGTGGAGCTTAATTGAGCAAAGAATGATTTGTGAATCGGGCAGCCCCTGAAACAGAATAGAGAGGCTCCAGAGCTGCTGTGTGGTGAAAGAAGAGTATGGATAGAAAAAGGAAAGTGATGAAGAGAAAATGGAAGTGAGGTACAGAAACAGCTGGATTGATTACAGCTTGAAGTTTGCCTTATCTGAGCATAGTTTGAACAGTTGGCTGCCCTTGATTGGCCGAAACTTAGTGATTGGCACAAGAGTAGATTACAGTCTGTTTACACATCCAGTTAGGTTACAGTTCACTGTGTATGAAGAAACCTTTAGGTTATAGTTCACAATGTATGGAGAAACCTTTAGACTGAACTTAAGCTGTGTAAAGAGACAGCTTTAGGCTAAACTTAATTTAACAGACTTTTCAGTTGCCTTTGGATTGGTGAGGCAGGGGAAGAATCTAATAGCAGATATTTGCTTTGGAGGGTCCAAAGATCAATTTTGTTTTCTTGCTGTCTTCTCATTTTTTCTCTTGTTTTTTTTTTTTTTGCCTAAGCTTTACTTGCCTCTCCAGTCCTTTTCTCTATCTTTACTTTTTGATAGACTATAATATGGAATTGAATTTTTTAAAAAATCTGTAAAATTTATTTTTAAAAGTTTATTTCTTGGTCTTGCGTTTAAAAGGCTGTGAATTGAACCTTTCTTCTTTCTTTTTTTTTTTTTGAGACGAAGTCTCGCTCTGTTGCCCAGGCTGGAGTGCAGTGGCGCGATCTCGGCTCACTGCAAGCTCCACCTCCCGGGTTCACGCTGTTCTCCTGCCTCAGCCTCCTGAGTAGCTGGGACTACAGGTGCCCACCACCACGCCCGGCTAATTTTTTTTGTATTTTAGTAGAGATGGAGTTTCACCGTGTTAGCCAGGATGGTCTTGATCTCCCGACCTCGTGATCCACCCATCTCAGCCTCCCAAAGTGCTGGGATTACAGGCTTGAGCCACCGTGCCTGGCTGCTTCTTTCTTTAACTAAAAAAAAAACTGTAATTAAGTGGCTTTTTGCTTAAATATGTTCCCAACTGATTTTTCTCCTTGTAGGTACCTTAAAGGAAAAAGAAAAGTACTTTCATTACTCTCATTACATATTCAGGCAATCCCAATTTGTATGGACAACTCAATTGAAGTAACAAGTGACTCTGACAATTTAGAGAAATGAATTAGTAAAGTTTAGTAGCATTAAGCACAGGAGGATTTACTTAAGAGAAAAAGCAGGCAAACTTTATAAACACAAGTTGGAGAACTATCAAGTTCGTACATGTCTGACAGAGATGAAGAATACAGAATAAACCACTGGCCAAATGTAAGTTAGATATTTAACACTAACACATAAAATTAGCAAAGAGGATGTTGTGGGTTTATATGGAAGAAATCTGTTTGTGAGTCACTGGTTAGGAAATCAGAACCTACTTTCCTATAAATGTTAAATGGTGGGAGTCATTGTTCAGCCTGAGAGGTCCCTCCAGGGCAAGGAACCTTATCTAATTTATCTTCCATCTCACCCTGTTGCCTTGCATGGAGTCAGGTCTTAATAGACTCATTTCCGTAGTTCTTGGCTTATAAATTCTAATTAACATATAAGATACCCCAAATTCAAGCCTTTGTCCTGTTTTCTTCTTAACCTACTGATGTCAGATATTTTTCTATTTTGGAACATAATACTGTTGTGGAATATTGTGGAATCATAAGTTACTGATTAAGTTACTGATATCATAAGTACATTGGTAATATATAACCAAACCCAAAAGACCCTTTTTATTTTGTATCAGTTTGATTTCTTCTGGCCTGTGACAATCAACTGTTTTCTCTCTCATGAAAATCTCTTTTCTTGAGGCTTCTTATTCTCCTTCTCAGTCTCCTTCTTGGAATCTTACCTCTCTCTGCATCTAAACGCTAGTGTTCTTTAGGGTATTATGCTCTCTATCTGCAAGCTTACACACCTATTGGCTAACATGGTAGGCAGAATAATTATTCCCCAAAGATTTCCATGCCCTAATTCCTGGAATCTGTGAATATGTTATATTACATGGCAAAAGGAACACTGGACTTATACTTATGGACCTCAAAATACATATATATATTGGGTGGACCCAGTGTATAACATAGGCACTTAAAAGTGGAAGAGGAAGACAGAGCAGTCAGTCAGAGAGATGCAGGGGAAGAGGCAGGGAGGTATTTGAGTATGAGAGAGATTCCACTTGCTGTTATTGGCTTTGAAGATGGAGAAAGAGGACCACAAACCAAGGAATGTGGGTGGCCTTTGGAGTCTGTGAATAACCCTCAGCTGACAACCAACAAGGAAACACAGGTCTCAATCTTAAGTCTTCAAGGAACTGCATTCTGCTAACAACCTGAATGAGCAAAGAAATTGATTCTGTTTTAGACCCTCAGAAAGTAACTTAGGCCTGCCAACACCTTGATTTTAGCCTACAGAGATCTATGTTAGGCTTCTGATTTGGGAACTTTAAGATAAGAAATGTGTATTATTTTAAGCCACTAAGTCATGATAATTTGCCACAGCAACAGTAACAAACTATTGCAGCTAATGACTCTCAAATTTAAATTACTATCTCAGATCTTTCTATGAACTATGGTCAGTTGCCTATTGGATAGCTTCTCTATAGTATCTGGCTGGGACCTCAAACTCGTTACGTTGACATGAAATTCTTTTCCCTAAAACCTGCTCATATTTTTTTCTTGATGTTGCTCCTAACCATTCAGACTCCTTAGCCAGAAATCTGGGGGTCAGTATAAACTCCTTTTCTCATACGCTGTTTCTCTACACATCCCTACTCTATATAATTGATACCAAATAGTTTTGATTTGGAGTTTATCACTGATTTAGGTCAAGCTCCCACCACTTCTCACTTGGATTTATCAGGTAATCTCCCAACACATCTTCCTGCCTCTGGTTAAAATGTCTTGGTAATTCATTCTTGTGTTCTATGAGAGTGACCTTTTCAATCAGATTATGTTTCTCCTCTACTTCATGGTTTCCCATTGCCATTTCAGTAAAGTTCCAATTTCTAAGCATTGCGCACAAGGCTCTTTATGATCTGGTTCCGCTTTCCTTCCCAACTCTGTGTTCCGTAAAACATACCATGCTGTCCAGCTGTATTAAATGGCTTGCATTTTCTTGAACATGTGCTATGTATGCCATCAGTACCTTGTACATACTTTTTTATCTGACTGGAAGGCCCTCCTTTCTTTGTTTCCCTAACTCCTACTTCTTCAGTCTTCAACTAAATTGTCACTTTAGTTAGGGGCTCAGTAAATGTTGGTTTAAAGAGTAAATGAGAAGAATGCCAAAGAATAAGGATTGTGAACCACTGAAGTGGATTTATACATGAATTTATGGAGTCTCTTTCCCTAAAGGACAATTTGAGATGGCAATGTTTCTGGAATAGTTTGAGGGTAGCCTTTTGTCGATTTTATGTAAATGCTAAGAAGAGAGCATTTGAGTTTGGTATTTGGAGTAGGAGTAGACAGGAACTCACTAAAGAGTTACTTCAGAAGAGAAAGTCATTATGGATGATGGTCTCATGTGAGAAAGCTACCAGACCTACTCATGAAATCATCCACTGTTCTTATCTGCAAGAGGGATTACCCCTTTTAGTTTTGCTTCCTATTTTTTAAAAGCTAAGATTTCCTGTTCCAGAAAGAGTGAGCTTACATTAAAAAGCATTAAGTATCTTTTGTTTTCTTTTAAATTTGACTTATGTTCTAATGATAGTTACTTCCTGGGGGTTTCCAACCTTGGGAAAAAAGTTAATAACATTTTTTTAGATTTATTATGAGAACTATACAGTTTAATCAATATAAAATGTACAGTGCCTTGTGTGTAATTAAATAGTTAATGAAGGCTAGCTCTAAATTGTTATAAATTATCATTATTGCTAAGCATTTAAAAATGATCCACCATTTTGCAGAGACTTAAACATCACCTATATCCAGAGTCCCTGCTATGGCATGTTAGGTCACATGTTTGAAAATGAATGGAAATGGCAATTAAGGAGAAGCAAGGAACAAGTTTTTGTTTCCATTTAGTTGAAGGAAGCTTATCAAGGAAGAATCTTTGCAGCTCTTAAGGACAGAAGATAAATAAATTGGTAGCCTTAGTGGAGACAAAGTAGAAAGAAAGACAAATTCACAAAGATGAGGAGGTAGATAATGAAGGAAATGAAAGGTAAGAGGTTTACTTTTGAGGAAAAGAAGGATGGATAGTGGAGACAGAAAAAAGTAAGATAGGCTGGCATGGTGGCTCATGCCTGTAATCCCAGCACTTTGAGAGGCTGAGGCAGGCAGATCACTTGTCAGGAGCTCAAGATCAACTGGCCAATATGGCAAAACTCCGTCTCTACTAAAAGTACAAAAATTAGCTGGGCTACTTGGGAGGCTGAGGCACCAGAATTGCTTGAACCTAGGAGGCAGAGGTTGCAGTGAGCTGAGATCATGCCACTGCACTCCAGCCTGGATAACAGAGCAAGATTCTGTCGGAAAAAAAAAAAAAGAAAAAAAGAAAAAGAAAAGAAAAAGGAAAGAAAAGAAAGAAAAATAAAAATAATAAGATACATAATTGTGAGCTATCACAAGAATGCCATTAAAACTGTGTTAGATGGGGGAACCGCGAGCTCCTCGCAGCTGGGTGGGGACCGTCCTCGCAGTGGTGGCCTCCACCCTGGCCTCCCGCTTAGCCGAGGCTTCTGGAAGGGTCGCAGAGTGTCTGTTGATGCAAGAAGCCGGGCCCTGACTGGTGGGACGGATTCGCCCAGCTGCTCTGCAGAGCATCTGTAGGTTGGAAGTGGGGGTTGTATTGGACTATGCTTTTTGTCTAATGATGTTAGACACATTTGGCCCAGGAATTGCTAACAAACATACAGTGCAGTGGTGGCTTAAGAAGTTTTGCAAAGAAGAAGAGAGCCTTGAAGATGAGGAACGTGATGGCGGGCTGTGGGAAGTTGACAATAACTAATTGAGAGTAATCATCGAACTACATGAAAAATTACAGAAGAACTCAGCATTTACTGTTCTACACCCATTAGGGTCATTTGGCATTTGAAGCAAATTGGAAAGGTAAAAAAGTTTGTTAAGTGGGTGCCTCATGAGCTGAGTGAAAATCAAAACTATCGTTTTGAAGTGTAGTCTTGTATCCTATGCAACAGCAGCAAACCATTTCTCAATCGGATTTTGACGAGCAATGAAAAGTGGATTTTATACGACAACCAGCTCGGTGGTTGGACCAAGAAGCAGCTCCAAAGCACTTCCCAAAGCCAGACTTGCACCAAAAAAGGGCATGGTCACTGTTTGGTGGTCTGCTGCCGGTCTGATCCACTACAGTTTTCTGAGTCCTGGCGAAACCACTACATCTGAGAAGTATGCTCACCAGATTGATAAGATGCACCGAAAACTGCAATGCCTGTGGCCGGCATTGGTCAACAGAAAGGGCCCAATTCTCCATGACAACACCTGACTGCATGTCGCACAACCAACCCTTCAAAAGTTAAAGGAATTGGGCAGTGAAGTTTTGCCTCATCCACCATATTCTCCTGACTTCTTGGCAACTGACTACCGCTTCTAGCATCTTGACAACTTTTTGCAGGGAAAACACTTCAGCAGGATGCAGAAAATGCTTTCCAAGAGTTCGTTGAATCCTGAAGCACGGATTTTTATGCTACAGGAATAAATAAACTTATTTCTCATTGGCAAAAATGTGTTGATTGTAGTAGTTTCTGTTTTGATTAATAAAATATATTTGAGGCCGTGCGCGGTGGCTCACACCTGTAATCCCAGCACTTTGGGAGGCCGAGGCGGGCGGATGACGAGGTCAGGAGATCAAGACCATCCTGGCTAACACGGTGAAACCCCATCTCTACTAAAAATACAAAAAATTAGCTGGGCATGGTGGTGGGCACCTGTAGTCCCAGCAACTCGGGAGGCTGAGGCAGGAGAATGGTGTGAACCCAGGAAGCGGAGCTTGCAGTGAGCCGAGATTGCACCACTGCACTCCAGCCTGCGCCACAGAGCCAGACTCCATCTACAAAAAAAAAAAAAAAAAGAAAAAGAAAATTAAGGTTGAGCCTCGTTACAATGATTTAAAATTTGCAGTCCGGAAATTAACTTTTGCACCAACCTAATGTTTCTATGGTAAATCCTTGCAAACATGGCAACAATGCATTTGGCCCAGTGCTTTGTGGTTGTGTACTCTTTTTCTTTCTTTTTTAAATAGATGACATTGGCCAGGCATGCTGGCTCACGCCTGTGATCCCAGCACTTTGGGAGGATGAGGTGGGTGGATCACCTGAGGTCCGTTCGAGACCAGCCTGGCCAACATGGTAAAACCCTGTCTCTACTGAAAATACAAAAAAATTAGCTAGGCATGGTGGCGGGCGTCTGTAATGCTAGCTACTTCGGGAGGCTGCGACACGAGAATCATTTGAACCCGGGAGGCGGAGGTTGCAGTGAGCCGAGATCGTGCCATTGCACTCCAGCCTGGGGGACGAGTGAAACTCTGTCTCAAAAAAAAAAAAAAAAACAGTTGGGGGTCTTGCTGTGTTGACCAGGCTGGTCTCGAACTCCTGGCCTCTGGTGATCCTCCCATGTTGGCCTCCCAAAGTGTTAAGATTGCAGGCATTAACCACTCCACCCTGCCTGGTTGTGTACTCTTTCAAAAATTAAGTTTTTAATATTAAATGCTGCTTCTAGATATATTGTAAAAATTCACCTATCAATGAGTTTTTTTATTAAAAACGTTGCAATTGTACTAGACTTTAAAACAAATACTAAGTAGTAATTTAGGCTTCGATGTTGGTTTATAGTTTTCTCATTTCTTTCATTTAATAGCTCTGTAAATGAAGCAGTTACTTCCATTTTTCTGAGGTGCAGGAACTGTGGCCCAGATAAGTTAAGTGACCTGCACAATGTTATAGGTCTAATAAGTGAGACTGGAGCTCTGATCTAGTCCCTTTGACATTAAAGTTTGTGCAGTAAACCAGCTATGTCAGTTTGCCACATTTGTAATAGCGTTCAATAAATTTTCACTTAAAGGTTTAATATTAAAATAGTAGCAAGAATTCATAACCTTAATTGGCTTTAACCACTTTTCTTCACCTGAAAACAGATGCATATGTACACATGCACACAGATTGCTTACAATATCAGCACATAGTAGGCCTTTGCATGTCGAAGTCTGCGCTGTGGTGCCTTTTTTTTTTTTTTTTTTTGGCTCGGTGTTTTGACTGCAAGTCTTTTTGGATAGAACTTTATAGTTAGAAAGTAGCTTTCTAACACTTGGATGGGTTTTATAGGCACAAAAAACAAGTCTTATACTAGCTGTAGTTTATTGTTTGAGTTCTTATTAATGAGGAGCATCCACTTTTGCATTGACAGTGGTTTCAAGATTGCTTTATCAGCCTTTAAAGGATTCTTGACTAGGTGTGCACATTAGAACTGCCAGGACCCCAGTGGTTCTGAAGCAGTAAGCTTTGAATGGGCTCTGGCATCAGCACTTTTACTGAGCTTCACAGATAATTCTGATGCATACTCCAGGCCTGAACCACTGATCAATTTGAAACATGCGTAACAAAGCAAAAAAGTTTTGTTTCACCTTTTGAAATACAGTTAGCTCTTTTACCATGTGGGAGATTATTCATTCAGAGAGACAGGTCCTTGCTCCGGAGTGGCCCTTGTGTGTGTGTGCATTAGCTCAGCACCTGCTCGCACTGCAAGCCCCAGTAGGATGTGCCTTGTCCTTCCCTGTTTCAGCCCTTAACACAATACCTGGTACAGAGTATGTAGTGGGCATCTGTTGAATGAATGCTTTTCCCAGTAGCAGTGTATTCATACAATATTAATGTAATCGTCCCCTGGTTTACAGATAAAACTGAAAACACTAAGTGCCCAGTGAGTGAGACCCAGGTGTTCTTCCTCCACCCCTAGTGGTCCCCTGGGCAGGTCTTTTTTTGTAACACCCACCAGTCTGTTCTGTAGTCAATCATTGATTGACTTGTCTGTGAACTTGAGAGGAGGAACTGTTTCACAGTTTCATCAGCACAGAGTAAACATGTTTGCCATGCAAGGTTATTTTACATCTGCATTTAAGTGATAAATGTTGAGTCAGTGAAAAGTTTTGATTAAACAATAGTTGTAGATGTGCTAGGTTTTTCAAATTACTAATATCAAGCGGAGATTGTTTTTACTTGTAAGGGTATTGCTTTTGCGATAGCATAAATAATGGTTTTCCTTTTTTGTAATGTAAATTAATTGCTGGCAACTTTTGTATTCCTACAGACTGGGGAAGCTTAATTGCCTTTATAAGTACTTATGTACAACTTTGTATCAAATTTTCTGTAATAGTTTATGCTTTATTACTATATATGTACCAAGATTTTATCTGACTTCCGTTTATATCGTTTGTACAATTACCTGGTTGTAAAATAAACTTTTAAACCTCAAAAAAAACTGTTAGTTATGACAGTGCTAGCTGCTATAACACAAAAATGCTGAAATATCAGTGGCTTAACACAAAAGTATTTTCTGCTCATGTTACAGCCTGGTAGAAAAGTTCCTGGTTAGGCAGCTCTCTTCCTTATGAATAACTGAACTCTTAATTACAACATTAGTCATACCCAGGGACAATTTTGCTTTATTCTTCATGTTATGTAAAATGCTCACCTACTTAATAGTGCCCCTTCCTGCATTTAAAAAGGAAATGTATAGGGCTAAAAGTAAAACGTTTTCTTTCCTTTTTTCCCCTCCTACTGAGGAAGGAATAACTTCCACAAGTCCTTTCCAATCAGTAAATTAGGTCCTGTGTACCTGTGTTTTGTGTCCTCACTTCAGAAGGTCCTGTTTTGGTCATCTGGACATCTTAGAGCTGATAAATGGATAGCAGCGGATCATTTTTCATCCCATTTAAACTCTTTTTCTGAAATCTATGTTAATCAACATAGATTTTTATATGGAGAAAAATGCAGATTAAAATATTTGAGGAGAAGCAATCTTGAATGGAAGGAGACAATGGGTGAGAGGAATATGGAGAATAAATGAAAGAAGGAATACTGGGCTGGATCTGGCTTGACACTGCTAGAGTCTCTCTCGGCCTGGCATCATGGGAATTTGGTAGATTTACTCTTTGAAGACTGTTCAGTCCTGCTCACTGCCAGGACTTTAATGAGGCTTAACTATAATCCCTTTTTAACCACCATCCTACCTGTGCCATGTTACAGTACGGATAGAGGCACAGTTAATAGAGCCAAATGGTTTCCTAGAAATTTCCCACAACAAAGATAGTGGTTGCAGATGTCAATTCTGCCTTTAACCTTGTAATTTCAGTCATTGCTATTATCATAGATAATTTATGCTGTCATAATAATTTATGCTATTACTATAGATAAAAAGTAAAGGTATATGAAGACATATATGGCATGGACCCTTTACCTCTCTGACCTTATTTTCTATACTTAACCCGCTCAGCCCCAGTCACCTCTGAGCCATCCTGGTTTTCCTCAGGCATAATAGGCAGGCTCTGTATTCTAGCTTAGTGTTGTCCAAAATAAATAAAATGTGAGCCACATATGTAGTTTTAAGTTTTCTAGTAGCTCCATATCAAAAGACAAAAAGAAGGAAGTGAAAATCATTTTAATAACTTATTTAACCAAATATATATTAATGGGATGTTTCACCATTTTTTAAATACTATATGTTTGAAATCCTGTGAATATTTCACACAGGCGGTAGCATTTCTCATTTGGATATGAAATTTCCATTAGAAATACTTGATCTATATATACACTTTATAAAATTTATAGTTGAAATATAGATTTACATGCCTGAGTTGTTTCAAATATACTTAAAATTTTTCCTATAAATCAATTATCAGTTTTTAAATTTAAGTTAAATGCAATTAAAAATTTGTTTTTATAAACCAAATCACATCTCAAATGCACGGTAACTACATGTGGTGGCTAGTGGCCATTGAACAATACACTTCCAGCTATTCTGTCTGTAAGGAATACTTTCCTACAGCTAATCACTTATTTAAGTCCCTTACCTTCTTCCGGTTTTTGCTAAAATTCACTCTCTCAGTGAGGCCTACCTTGATCACTCTATTTAATACTATAGTGTGCCCCAACTCCCCACACTTCACACTTCTTCATTCTTACTTCATCTCTTTCACTGCGTAATTACTAATTTATTATTTTCATTGTTTATTGCCTTCCTCCTTTTTCTCTACTATTTGATGGACGTAAGCTTCCTGGAGGCAGGGATTTTTATTTTGTTCACTGATAACATCCCAACACCTAGAATAGTGCTTGGCCTATAGTAGGTGCTCAATAAACATTTGTAGATAAAATGTAATGAATGAATGAGTCATTGTAAAAACTTGTTACAATTAGAAATAAGTATATACTAGATTCAAGATATAATTCAGAGAGTTAAAAGCATTGCTGAGCAAATCTCTCTTAACTAGATCTTGAATATATTCTCTGTACCTTATACCATTTTAAGCTGGAAGTAATAGGGAGAGAAAGGAGGAGTTTAAAATGAGATTAAAAGAAGCTTAAATCTCTAGTTAGGAAGACAAGATTCACAAAAAGAAAATATGAAAAAATCCTGAATTTTGCTGAAAAAATTAGAAAATGGACTTACAATAAGGTCTGTCTGGTTGTGCCATATATATTCCTTTGATGAGAATTTCCCAATAGATATTTAAGTAGTAATATATATGTGTGTGTGTGTGTGTGTGTGTGTATATATATATATATAAAGTAGTTATATATTTATATGTATTTGACAGAGACGGAGAACATAAAAACAAGAAAGTTGAAAGTATTATAAAGCCTGCACTTGAGAATTAGTTTAAAACAATGATAGTGAAAAATAGAATAATTTTGGCATTAAACATTGAATTTATACAAATCTTTTAGAGATTCATGTATTATACAAAGTTCTGAGGAAAAAATATTTTGAACCTAGAATTATATACTATCCCAACTGTTCATCAGATTCACATTTCAAAAATGAAAGCACTGAAAATGTTTATCTTCCATGCATCCTTTTTAAGGAAATACTTTCAGAATATTTTCCTACAAAACAAAGATAAATCAAAAAGCTGTAGATACAGTAGCATGAGAGAAAAATTAAATTAAAAAAAAAAAAAAGCACTGTAGAATACAAGAAATGGAAAAAGTACCCAGGGATTCAATTGAAAGATTTTTTAATCTCCTAGTTGTTGGCCTGGAGAGCAGTTTGTCCAGGTTAGAACTGGTCTTCAAGAATAAGAACAAAATGGATTCCAAGCAATAGAATTGGAAATAGAAGCACATTAGGTGTATGATGGAGACAAATATTACTTTTCCCAACAACCACCACAATCACCACTACCATCACCACCAAAAAAGGCACTCAGAAACTAAAGGAAAAATTAAAAATGTTAGTGATCTAAATATGAAAGAGACAAAAGTGGGGTATGATTTTAAGGGATTAGTGGGGTATGGGAAAGGAGTATTCATTTGATCTTGACATAAAAATGTTTTGAGTGTGAATAGTGATCATGACATTTTAACAGCGGAGATGGAAATAAAATCCTAACTTATGTCTTGTCTTTATACTAAAGAGTATACACCAGATTGCAGTAAACTTGCAGTAAACCATATTTTTTTATTTTTAATTTTAGAATAGACCTGTACTGAAAGCATGGCTACAGAACAAAAAGCAAATGTTATTACATTTTGACAACATAAAGATAAAAGAACTACTGATGGAAATTGGGAGGTGAAAGGCAGAAAGGAGATGAAGGGAAGGGTAACAGTGCTAACATGCTCTTATTACAAAATGAGTACCAAAAAGAGAATATTGAAAGTGGATGCTATAAAATATACTAACAATATTGTTTCAATTATCAGTGTTGGTAGAAAGATGGGAGTTGGAATATTGAATAAATTGTTTTTTTTGAGACAGGGTCTCGCTTTGTTGCCCAGTCTGGAGTGCAGTGGCGAGATCATGGCTCACGGCAACCTCCACCTCCCAGGTTCAAGCGATTCTTCTGCCTCAGCCTCCTGAGTAGTGGGGATTACAGGCACCTGCCACCATGCCTGGCTAATTTTTGTATTTTTAGTAGAAATGGGGTTTTGCCATGTTGGCCAGGCTGGTCTCGAACTCCTGAGCTCAAGTGATCGCCCACCTCGGCCTCCCAAAGTGCTGGGATTACAGGCGTGAGTAATGGTAGCCATAGTGGTGGTGAGTTCAATCAAAGAGGGAGTGTTTGCAAAGCAAAAATTGTGAGGCGCACCTCTTACCACCACAAAGTTCAAAAACAAACAATTACAAATATGGCAGGCTCACTGCTTTTGTACTGAATCATTTAATCTTGTGCATTTGTATTATTATTGTATGCTTTAGGAATTTTTATTTTACAATAATTTGTATTCATCCATTCATTTCCAAACCTCTCTCCTAACATGCCCATCTGTGGGATGTGGGAGGAAACCAGAGTCCCTAGTGAAAACCCATACAGACATGGGGAGAATGTGCAAGCTCCACACAGACAGCGGCCCTGGCTGAGAATCAGGTTTTTTTCTCATTAATGTTATAATGAAATGGCCTTATTCAAGGACCTCCTGAACCTCCCACACTCTGATACAACCCTGCAACACACACACAACACACACACACACTGTTGAAATCATTGTCATAGAGACTCCTGTACTTGATGAGAATGTGTGTCTCTCACTGCAATAGGGGGAAAGAAAGTTGAGAATTAAAGCTTAGAGACTTAAAATCCACCAGTAGGATGTGTCCACAAATATAATAGTATATTACATTTTAATATATACATATACTAGTATGTTGTATTATATAACATCAATATATTAAATATAATAAAGCAATATCATTATATATTGAATGTTGTAGGGATAATATGCATTGTTTTGAAACTAATAAATAGGTATGTGTTTCATTCCCTTTATAAAGTCTGTCTATACTCCAGTAACCTTTAAGATTATCCTTAGTGGTCTAAAGGAAGGAAAAGGTTGATAATGCCAGAACAAGACAGGATTATCAACATAGGATAAAGGCAAAAGAAATAGCACATAGAAGTGTGCCTAACAGGAATTGGGAGTAGAAGACCTGATTCTATAATGGAGAAAAGGAGAAAAGAGAATTCAGACTCCTGTGGCTTCTCTGGACTGAAACCCTAGAAGGGGTTGATGTAGGGGTTTAGAAACACAGTAGTAATTTTCAGGGAATCCTTTAGCAGCAGAGATTTTTTTCGTTTCATACTTCTTGTGTTACAGGATCTTTGGGGTGTTGATTTTCTTCCCCTGTAAACCTCTGTTGCCAGTGGGTCCTTTGCCCAAGTTCTTGTCCTGCATCCAGGAAGAATGAGGTATGCAGACAAATGAAGGGTGAGGAAGAAGAGGGTATTGATTTAGTGCTAGAACTGCTCAGAAGGACACCCACAATGGGTAGCTCCCCTCTGTGGGCAGGCAGGTTGTCCATCAAGTGTTCAGCTCTCAGCGGAGAGGATGCCCTGGAGAGGGCGGCTCCTCTCTGCTCTCTGGTCATCCTGAGGTCTGCTCCTCTCTGCAGGCAGGTCGCTCGGCAGTCTCTGCAGATCTCTGAAGCTATTAGCAGAGAGGGTAGCTCTTCTCTGCTGCTGGTCATCCTGTTGTTTGCTCAGCTCTGGCTGAGCCTAGCTATTTATGGGCCTCAGAGGGGAGGAAGTGCATGCTGGTTGGTCCATGGGTGGTCATGGGCAGGCCTGGAAAAGGCAGCAGTGTCCACTCCAGTCAGTGGAGCTGGCAGCCCGGCCCCCAGCCTTCAGGCCCTCCCTGAGCTGATAGAGGGACCTCACCGGAGACCCACCCCCTTCCACCTGCGACTCTGCCTCCCACTGTTCATGATGCCTGGGCTCAGCCTGACTTCACTCCAAGATTGGAGTGGGAGCCAACAGCAGGGAGAAGCCAAGCAGTGGGAGCAGGCACTTCTGAGCTTGTGAGGACGGGGGGGCATTCCCAGGCCCCCAAGAGTGCAGGGATACTTGAGTCTGCTGCCATAGTTTGAGCAATTGCACCGCTGCCCAAAAGGGCAGGGCTCCTGCCTGCTCTGTGGAAGAGGCAGCCCTGGCCACACCTTGCTGTGACAGCTGGGATGATGGTAGGCCAACTGGAGTGGCTGCCACCATCACTTGGGCATACCGGAGAATTTTTAAGGTCTCTTAGAAAAAGCATTATATTTAACAAGTTGAACATAACAAAGTAGAATGAGTTGAGAAACAACAAAAGATCCTCTCCAGTTTTCTAAACTCAAAGTTGTCATGATAGAATTCCTAGGTTTCCCTTGGGCTTAGGGAAGGTAACTGGGGTACAAACCAGTTTATGATCTTCTGTAAGAAGATGCCCAGCAAGGGCAAGGGAGTGCATCTTGAGTTTGTGGGAGGGCCACCGAACAGGGTGAGAGGGCATGGAAATTGTTTGTCTGTAGAATGCCCAGTGCCAGGAGGCTCTGATGAGGGAATTTAGCAACCAGGTTCCCAAAATCTATAAAAAATACTAAGTTACTGAGCTAGCAATTAAACATCACCGTTGCTGGAGACCAGACTAACTGCTAGAACTAACAGAACAAAGAACAAACTACAATTTTTCCCAATGTCAGAATGTCATAGTGTGAAGAATCATGTGCAAAAAGGAATATGTATTTCTCTTTATTGGAAATCAACTTAGTTCACAAACCCCCATGTTAACAGTAAAAACTAATGGTAAAAACACTTAATCTTGTCAACTAAAATTTAGTCACTTCTAAGTTGAAACAGTTTTCTTTGAATAAATATTTAAATTCAGAGTTCTTTTTCTTCCTAAGAGCAGTGGCCTGCCATTGGATAAATATCTTGTTCTGGTGCTGACCTCTAGCGGTCATTGGCCTTCCCTGAGGTATCTGATCCTGCTTGGTCTTTGGATGATAGAAATTTGCATTCACTACTGTAATGTCCTGCCTTGGCATCCAGTCCCTAAGATACAAGTACCTTGTATTTGTCTTACCACAACTCTAGGCTTCTTTGGCTCACTTAGTTCTCTTTCCTCATCTTTCATGGAAGATCTTTCCTTATCTTCATTTTGTATATTTCATTTTCTCCCTGAAATACACAAATTTCAGGGAGTATGTAGGCAAGATAGTTTTTGTTGTTGTTTGTTAAAATTTGCTTTATTTAGGTATGATTAATATAAATAAAATTCACAAATTTGAAGTGTACAGTTTTGTGACTTTTGACAAATGTACATCATCATGTAACATCTACTACAATCATGATATAAAACATTTCATCACCCAAATAATGTTCCCTCATGCCCATATTGTGGCATGTATTAATAGTTTATTCTTTTTCAAAGCATGGTTACTGAGATATAATTCACATAATTCACATACAATACAATTCATTTAGGAAAATTGGATAAAGAAAATGTGGTACATATACACCACGGAATACTATGCAGCCATAAAAAAGAATGAGATTATGTCCTATACAGGAACATGGATGAAGCTAGAGGCCATTATCCTTAGCAAACTGATGTAGGAACAGAAAACCAAATACCACATGCTCTCACTTGTAAGTGGAAGCCAAATCACGAGAACACATGGACACAAAGGGGACCAACAGGCACTGGGGGCCTACTTGAGGGTGGGAAGGGGAAGAGGATAGAGGATCAGAAAAAAAATAACTGTTGTGTACTAGGCTTAGTACCTGGGTGATGAAATAATCGGTATAACAAACTCCTCTGAGACGAGTTTACCTATATAACAAACCTACGCATGTACCCTTGAGCCTAAAATAAAAGTTTAAAAGAAAAAAAATTCGGGGGGCGGAGCAAGATGGCCGAATAGGAGCAGCTTCAGTCTCCAACTCCCAGCGGGAGCGACACAGAAGACCGGCGATTTCTGCATTTTCAACTGAGGTACTGGGGTCATCTCACTCGGGAGTGCCGGACAATCGGTGCTGGTCAGCTGCTGCAGCCCGACCAGCGAGAGCTGAAGCAGGGCGAGGCATCGCCTCACCTGGGAAGCGCGAGGGGGAAGGGAGTCCCTTTTCCTAGCCAGGGGAACTGAGACACACAACACCTGGAAAATCGGGTAACTCCCACCCCAATACTGTGCTGTAACACCGGCACACCGGAGATTGTATCCCACACCTGGCTGGGAGGGTCCCACGCCCACGGAGCCTCTCTCCTTGCTAACACAGCAGTCTGCGGCAATCTAACCGCAAGGCAGCAGCGAGGCTGGGGGAGGGGCGCCCGCCATCGCTGAGGCTTAAGAAGGTAACTAAAGCCGCTGGGAAGCTGGAACTGGGTGGAGCTCACAGCAGCTCAAGGAAACCTGCCTGTCTCTGTAGACTCCGCCTCTGGGGACAGGGCTCAGCTAAAGGAGTAGAAGCCTGTGAAACGCGAACGACTCTGTCTGACAGCTTTGAAGAGAGCAGGGGATCTCCCAACACGGAGGTTGAGATCTGAGAAGGGGCAGTCTGCCTGCTCAAGTGAGTCACTGACCCCTGAGTAGCCTAACTGGGAGACATCCCCCACTAGGGGCAGTCTGACACCCCACACCTCACAGGGTGGAGTACACCCCTGAGAGGAAGCTTCCAAAGCAAGAATCAGACAGGTGCACTCGCTGTTCAGCAATATTCTATCTTCTGCAACCTCTGCTGCTGATACCCAGGCAAACAGGGTCTGGAGTGGACCTCAAGCAATCTCCAACAGACCTATAGCTGAGGGTCCTGACAGTCAGAAGGAAACCTATCAAACAGGAAGGACACCTAAATCAAAACCCCATCAGTACGTCACCATCATCAAAGACCAGTGACAGATAAAACCACAAAGATGGGGAAAAAGCAGGGCAGAAAAGCTGGAAATTCAAAAAATAAGAGCGCATCTCCTCCTGCAAAGGAGCACAGCCCATCGCCAGCAACGGATCAAAGCTGGTCAGAGAATGATTTTGATGAGATGAGAGAAGAAGGCTTCAGTCCATCAAACCTCTCAGAGCTAAAGGAGGAATTACGTACCCAGCGCAAAGAAACTAAAAATCTTGAAAAAAAAGTGGAAGAATTGACAGCTAGACTAATTAATGCAGAGAAGGTCATAAACGAAATGACAGAGATGAAAACCATGTCACGAGAAATACGTGACAAATGCACAAGCTTCAGTAACCGACTCGATCAACTGGAAGAAAGAGTATCAGCGATTGAGGATCAAATGAATGAAATGAAGCGAGAAGAGAAACCAAAAGAAAAAAGAAGAAAAAGAAATGAACAAAGCCTGCAAGAAGTATGGGATTATGTCAAAAGACCAAATCTACGTCTGATTGGGGTGCCTGAAAGTGAGGGGGAAAATGGAACCAAATTGGAAAACACTCTACAGGATATCATCCAGGAGAACTTCCCCAACCTAGCAGGGCAGGCCAACATTCAAATTCAGGAAATACAGAGAACGCCACAAAGATACTCCTCCAGAAGAGCAACTCCAAGACACATAATTGCCAGATTCACCAAAGTTGAAATGAAGGAAAAAATCTTAAGGGCAGCCAGAGAGAAAGGTCGGGTTACCCACAAAGGGAAGCCCATCAGACTGACAGCAGATCTCTCGGCAGAAACTCTACAAGCCAGAAGAGAGTGGGGGCCAATATTCAACGTTCTTAAAGAAAAGAATTTTAAACCCAGAATTTCATATCCAGCCAAACTAAGTTTCATAAGTGAAGGAGAAATAAAATTCTTTACAGATAAGCAAATGCTTAGAGATTTTGTCACCACCAGGCCTGCCTTACAAGAGACCCTGAAGGAAGCCCTAAACATGGAAAGGAACAACCGGTACCAGCCACTGCAAAAACATGCCAAAATGTAAAGACCATCGAGCCTAGGAAGAAACTGCATCAACTAATGAGCAAAATAACCAGTTAATATCATAATGGCAGGATCAAGATCACACATAACAATATTAACCTTAAATGTAAATGGACTAAATGCTCCAATTAAAAGACACAGACTGGCAAACTGGATAAAGAGTCAAGACCCATCAGTCTGCTGTCTTCAGGAGACCCATCTCACATGCAGAGACATACATAGGCTCAAAATAAAGGGATGGAGGAAGATCTACCAAGCAAATGGAGAACAAAAAAAAGCAGGGGTTGCAATCCTAGTCTCTGATAAAACAGACTTTAAACCATCAAAGATCAAAAGAGACAAAGAAGGCCATTACATAATGGTAAAGGGATCAATCCAACAGGAAGAGCTAACTATCCTAAATATATATGCACCTAATACAGGAGCACCCAGATTCATAAAGCAAGTCCTTAGAGACTTACAAAGAGACTTAGACTCCCATACAATAATAATGGGAGACTTCAACACTCCACTGTCAACATTAGACAGATCAACGAGACAGAAAGTTAACAAGGATATCCAGGAATTGAACTCATCTCTGCACCAAGCGGACCTAATAGACATCTATAGAACTCTCCACCCCAAGTCAACAGAATATACATTCTTCTCAGCACCACATCACACTTATTCCAAAATTGACCACATAATTGGAAGTAAAGCACTCCTCAGCAAATGTAAAAGAACAGAAATTATAACAAACTGTCTCTCTGACCACAGTGCAATCAAACTAGAACTCAGGACTCAGAAATTCAATCAAAACCGCTCAACTACATGGAAACTGAACAACCTGCTCCTGAATGACTACTGGGTACATAACGAAATGAAAGCAGAAATAAAGATGTTCTTTGAATCTAATGAGAACAAAGATACAACATACCAGAATCTCTGGGACACATTTAAAGCAGTATGTAGAGGGAAATTTATAGCACTAAGTGCCCACAAGAGAAAGCAGGAAAGATCTAAAATTGACACTCTAACATCACAATTAAAAGAACTAGAGAGGCAAGAGCAAACACATTCAAAAGCTAGCAGAAGGCAAGAAATAACTAAGATCAGAGCAGAACTGAAGGAGATAGAGACACAAAAAACCCTCCAAAAAATCAATGAATCCAGGAGTTGGTTTTTTGAAAAGATCAACAAAATTGACAGACCGCTAGCAAGATTAATAAAGAAGAAAAGAGAGAGGAATCAAATAGACGCAATAAAAAATGATAAAGGGGATATCACCACCGACCCCACAGAAATACAAATTACCATCAGAGAATACTATAAACACCTCTACGCAAATCAACTAGAAAATCTAGAAGAAATGGATAATTTCCTGGACGCGTACACTCTTCCAAGACTAAACCAGGAAGAAGTTGAATCCCTGAATAGACCAATAGCAGCCTCTGAAATTGAGGCAACAATTAATAGCCTGCCCACCAAAAAAAGCCCAGGACCAGATGGATTCACAGCTGAATTCTACCAGAGGTACAAGGAGGAGCTGGTACCATTCCTTCTGAAACTATTCCAATCAATAGAAAAAGAGGGAATCCTCCCTAACTCATTTTATGAGGCCAGCATCATCCTGATACCAAAGCCTGGCAGAGACACAACAAAAAAAGAGAATTTTAGACCAATCTCCCTGATGAACATCGATGCAAAAATCCTCAATAAAATACTGGCAAACCGGATTCAGCAGCACATCAAAAAGCTTATCCACCATGATCAAGTGGGCTTCATCCCTGGGATGCAAGGCTGGTTCAACATTCGCAAATCAATCAACGTAATCCAGCATATCAACAGAACCAAAGACAAGAACCACATGATTATCTCAATAGATGCAGAAAAGGCTTTTGACAAAATTCAACAGCCCTTCATGCTAAAAACGCTCAACAAATTCGGTATTGATGGAACGTACCTCAAAATAATAAGAGCTATTTATGACAAACCCACAGCTAATATCATACTGAATGGGCAAAAACTGGAAAAGTTCCCTTTGAAAACTGGCACAAGACAGGGATGCCCTCTCTCACCACTCCTATTCAACATAGTGTTGGAAGTTCTGGCTAGGGCAATCAGGCAAGAGAAAGAAATCAAGGGTATTCAGTTAGGAAAAGAGGAAGTCAAATTGTCCCTGTTTGCAGATGACATGATTGTGTATTTAGAAAACCCCATCGTCTCAGCCCAAAATCTTCTTAAGCTGATAAGCAACTTCAGCAAAGTCTCAGGATACAAAATTAATGTGCAAAAATCACAAGCATTCTTATACACCAGTAACAGACAAGCAGAGAGCCAAATCAGGAATGAACTTCCATTCACAATTGCTTCAAAGAGAATAAAATACCTAGGAATCCAACTGACAAGGGATGTAAAGGACCTCTTCAAGGAGAACTACAAACCACTGCTCAGTGAAATCAAAGAGGACACAAACAAATGGAAGAACATACCATGCTCATGGATAGG
>NC_045436.1:113366256-113367386 GCF_002776525.5 Piliocolobus tephrosceles | reverse complement strand
AGGCGTCACGCTACCTGACTTCAAACTATACTACAAGGCTACAGTAACCAAAACAGCATGGTACTGGTACCAAAACAGAGATATAGACCAATGGAACAGAACGGAGCCTTCAGAAATAATGCCACACATCTACAACCATCTGATATTTGACAAACCTGAGAAAAACAACAAATGGGGAAAGGATTCCCTATTTAATAAATGGTGCTGGGAAAATTGGCTAGCCATAAGTAGAAAGCTGAAACTGGATCCTTTCCTTACTCCTTATACGAAGATTAATTCAAGATGGATTAGAGACTTAAATGTTAGACCTAATACCATAAAAACCCTAGAAGAAAATCTAGGTAGTACCATTCAGGACATAGGCACGGGCAAGGACTTCATGTCTAAAACACCAAAAGCAACGGCAGCAAAAGCCAAAATTGACAAATGGGATCTCATTAAACTAAAGAGCTTCTGCACAGCAAAAGAAACTACCATCAGAGTGAACAGGCAACCTACAGAATGGGAGAAAATTTTTGCAATCTACTCATCTGACAAAGGGCTAATATCCAGAATCTACAAAGAACTCAAACAAATATGCAAGAAAAAAAAAAACAACCCCATCAAAAAGTGGGGAAAGGATATGAACAGACATTTCTCAAAAGAAGACATTCATACAGCCAACAGACACATGAAAAAATGCTCATCATCACTGGCCATCAGAGAAATGCAAATCAAAACCACAATGAGATACCATCTCACACCAGTTAGAATGGCAATCATTAAAAAATCAGGAAACAACAGGTGTTGGAGGGGATGTGGAGAAATAGGAACACTTTTACACTGTTGGTGGGATTGTAAACTAGTTCAACCATTATGGAAAACAGTATGGCGATTCCTCAAGGACCTAGAACTAGATGTACCATATGACCCAGCCATCCCACTACTGGGTATATACCCAAAGGATTATAAATTATGCTACTACAAAGACACATGCACACGTATGTTTATTGCGGCACTATTCACAATAGCAAAGACTTGGAATCAACCCAAATGTCCATCAGTGACAGACTGGATTAAGAAAATGTGGCACATATACACCATGGAATACTATGCAGCCATAAAAAAGGATGAGTTTGCGTCCTTTGTAG
>NC_045436.1:113343250-113366156 GCF_002776525.5 Piliocolobus tephrosceles | reverse complement strand
CACTGGGGCCTATCATGGGGAGGGGGGAGGGGGGAGGGATTGCATTGGGGAGTTATACCTGATATAAATGATGAATTGATGGGTGCTGACGAGTTGATGGGTGCAGCACACCAACATGGCACATGTATACATATGTAACCTGCACGTTATGCACATGTACCCTAGAACTTAAAGTATAATAAAAAAAAAAAAAAAAAAGAAAAAAAATTCATTTAAAGTATTCGCTTGTATGAGTTTGTTTTTGTTTTTGTTTTTAAGAAATGAGGTCTCACTATGTTGCCCCAGTGGCCTTGAACTCCTGGGCTCAAGTGATCCTCCTTCAGCTACCCCAACCACTGTGTATGGCGTAAGTAGTTTTTATTGTGTGTAAAGATTTGTGCAACCATCACTGCAGTCATTTTTAGAACTACTGATACATGCAACAACATGGATAGATTTCATAGTGTTATGCTAAGAAGTTAGTCATAAAAAATTACGTACTGACTGTATGATAATAGTTACATGTCTTGCTAGGAAAGGCAAAACTGGTGACAGGAAGAAGATCAGTGACTTCCAGAGCCTTGGGTGAAGGGAGGAGATTGACTACAAAGGACATGTGGTGACTTTTTTGGGGAGAAGAAATGCTTTCAGTACTCTAAAAAGAAGCCTAGTACGCATTAACAGTCTTCCTTACTTCCCCATTATACGTCCAGCCCTAAAAAAAAAAAAACATTAATCTACTTTCTGTCGGTATAGATCTGTCTATTCTGGACATTTCGTGTAAATGTATCAGTACTTAATTCCTTTTTTTTTTTTTTTTTTGAGACAGTCTGTCTCTGTCACCCAGGCTGGAGTGCGGTGGCGCTATCTCAGCTCACTGCAACCTCCACCTCCCGGGTGCAAGCGATTTTCCTGCCTCAGACTCCTGAATGACTGGGATTACAGGCCCACGCCACCATGTCCAGCTAATTTTTGTATTTTTAGTAGAGACAGGGTTTCACCATGTTAGCCAAGCCAGTCTCAAACTCCTGACCTCAAGTGATCCACCTGCCTCGACCTCCCAAAGTCCTGGGATTACAGGCATGAGCCACTGCATTCGGCCTTAATTCCTTTTTATGGTGGAATCATATTCCACTGCATGGGTATATCACAGTTTGTATATCCATTTACTAGTTGGTGGACATTTGGATTGAAATCTAGACCACTTTTTGGCTATTATATTTATAGATAAGACTGCTGTGAACATTTGTGCACAAGTTATTGTGTGAACATACCCAAGATGTAGGCCTCAGAGTGGAATTTCTGAATCTTGGGCATATACCCAAGATATATTCCTAGGAGTGGAATTTCTGGATCATGTAGTAACCCTATGTTTAACATTTTGAGGATGTTTGTTCTTTTTTATTGCTGAGTGCTATTTCATTTGTTTGTCCATTTACCAGTTGATGGACATTTGGGTTGTTTCTACCTTTTGACTACTATGAATCAACCTGCTATGAACATTTGACAGGTGTGAGCACACACTTTAATAATTTCTTTTAAGTATAATAAATTCCTGTAAGTAGAATTACTGGGTCATATGGTAAATATATAAGTTTATGAAAATTGCCAAATTGTTTTTTAAAAAATAGCTGTATCATCTTGCATTCCCATCAGCAATGTATGAAAGTTTTGGTAGCTCTGTACTCTCATCAACATTTTATGTTGTTAGTCTTTAATTTTAGCCATTCTAGTGGATGTATAGTGGTTTTAATTTGCATTTACCTGATGTTGATAATGTTGAACATCGTTTTCTACTTGTCATTTATATATCTTCCTTTGTGAAGTGTCAATTCAGAACTTTTGCCCATAATCATTCAATAAAATAAAGTAATCATTTTATTCTTGCTTGGAAAAGCTACAGTTTTTATTCAATCCGGTGTAGCTTAGTCTGCATCTACCATGGAACTGAATGTAGATGGAGAAAAGCACATCCATCTTAAGTGGTTTCATTTTAAATTCAAGTAGGCCCTTAATGCAGCCCAGCAATCATAATGCATTCACTCTTCTCCTTTTCTAGATGACTGTTTCATTCTTTCTCCAATTTCTTCAAATCTCTGTCACTTAAACCATCATCTTTTGTTACTACTTTTTTGAGAAAATTGAAGCAAGTAGAAAAGAATTTTTATTGCAACCACTTCTTTCCAGTATCTGCCAATATACTGTGCCTTTCCTCCTGTTAATATTATATGAACTGCTCCTGCCCTTATCTAAGCCCACCTCATCTGCTTGTATACTATGTCTCGTCCCCTTTTGCCTAGTCTAGAAGATTAACCCAATCATTCTACCCTCTCTCTCCTATATTATTAGTTTTTTCCTCTATCTACTAGGTCATATCCAACATGCTGGTTTTTTTCTGTCTTTAAAAATCTTTCTGGCGGTCAGAGGTAAAGAAGTCATGGCGGCGCTGTGTCAGACCCGTGCTGTGGCAGCCGAGAGCCATTTTCTGCGAGTGTTTCTCTTCTCCAGGCCCTTTCGGGGCGTAGGCACTGAGGGTGGATCCGAAAGTGGGAGTTCCACTGCCACGGAGCCTAAGACGCGCCTAGGCGGTTTCGCGAGCGCGTTGGAGCGGCAGTCGGAGCTTCTGCAGAAGGTGGAGCCCGGGCGGGGCTCTCCAAAAAATGTGGAATCCTTCGCATCTATGCTGAGACGTTCTCCTCTTACACAGATGGGACCTGCAAAGGATAAACTGGTCATTGGACGGATCTTTCATATTGTGGAGAATGATCTTTACATAGATTTTGGTGGAAAGTTTCATTGTGTATGTAGAAGACCAGAAGTGGATGGAGAGAAATACCAGAAAGGAACCAGGGTCCGGTTGCGGCTATTAGAACTTGAGCTTACATCTAGGTTCCTGGGAGCAACAACAGATACAACTATACTAGAGGCTGATGCAGTTCTCTTAGGAATCCAGGAGAGTAAAGACTCAAGATCAAAAGAACATCATGAAAAATAAATGAACTTTGCTTAGTGGATTCACTTCTTTGCTGAAGTCAGGTATTCATCAAGAATGCAGTTAGACTAATTGTGAATAAATGATTGAATTAAGATAAATAAATAAAAGCTATAATTATAGATAGCTCTTGTTAGAATTTTCTTTAGCAATATTCCTGCCCCTCACCCCTTGTTTTGCCCTTAATGTTTTTTTCCTTTGATGGGGATAGTATACACTGTACTGAGAAATTGTCATTCAATAAATATGTTTTGAGTGCTAAAAAAAAAAAAAAAAAAAAAAAAAAAAAAATCTTTCTGGCTGGGCACAGTGGCTCATGCCCATAATCCCAGCACTTTGGGAGGCCAAGGTGGGCGGATCACTTGAGGCCAGCAGTTCAAGACCAGCCTGGCCAACATGGTGAAACCCCATCTCTACTAAAAATACAAAAATTAGCCAGGCTTGGTGGCGGGCAGCTACTCAGGAGTCTGAGGCAGAGAGAATCGCTTGACCTGGGGAGGCAGAAGCTGCAGTGAGCCGAGATAGGGAGGTGGAGGCTACAGTGAGCTAAGACCATGCCACTGCACTCCAGCCTGGGTGACAGAGTGAGACTCCATCTCAAAAAAAAAAAATTTCTTGGACTCTCTTCTTTACCTTTTCCCCAATCCCGCCATCAAGCTACTGCCTTATTCCTTTTATGTCCTTTATAGAAAAACTCCTTGAAAGAGTTGAAGATATCAACCATCTCCAACGTCTCCAATTCCTCTTTTCATTCTTTCTTAGGCCATTCTAATCAGGCTTTCATTCCCACTGTTCTATCAGACCTGTTCTTCTCAAATCTTTCAATGTCCTCCACATTGCTAAATCCAATGGTCAGTTCTCAGTCCTCATCTTATTTGACCTATCAGAAGCTTTTAACACCTTTGATCTTTCCTTTTTTTTTGAAAATATTTTCTTCACTTGAGTTCCAGGATGCTTCCTCCACACACAGTCTTCTCCATGTCAGTCAGTGACAACTCCATCCTTCCAGTTAGTCAAGCTGAAAATCTTGGAACTATTCTTTACTCCCCTCTTTTTCTTGCAGCCCACATCTAGTTTGTCAGTGCATCCTATTGCCTCAATCTTCAAATTATATCCTGCATTTAAGTCTAAACTTTTTTTTTTGTTTTTGAGACAAGGTCTTGCTCTGTTGCAGGCTGGGATGCAGTGGCACTATCATAGCTCACTGTAATCTGGAACTCCTGGGCTCAAGAGATCTTCCTGCCTCAGCCTCCTAAGTAGCTAGGACTATAGGCGTGTGCCATTGTGCCTGGCTAATTTTTAAAACTTTTTGTAGAGACAAAGTCTCCCTGTGTTGCCCTGGCCAGGACTCCTGGCTTCAAGCGATCCCCCTGCCCTGGCTTCCCAAATCTCTGAGATTACAAGCACTTTAACTGTATAATAAATTGGTATCTTTATAGATCATTTCCATTTATTTTTTTTTGAGTTATTACATTTTTGAAAATATAGTAGACTTTTAGAACCCACAAATGCTTTTCCTTATCATATCAGGAAATACTGTGTCTAATCTACAACAGTCAGATTTTTAACAGGCTCAAATAAAAATGGCCTGTTTCTAACAACCAAACAACAACAAAGCAACAACGTAAACATACACTCAGACATCCACTTCATACCACCTCAGCAACAGCAACAACACACATACATACACATCTACTTCTCATTACGTTTAATGCTGCCTTCCTGATTCAAGCCACCATAATCTCTGCTTGCATTATTATAATAACCTGTCAATTAGTCTTCTTACATTCACCCTGCAGACCATTCTCAGCATAACAGCCAGAGTGATCCTCTTAAAAAATAAATCAGATCATGTTATACCTCTTTTCAAAACCTGTGATTTGCTCTTTTTCTCTTACAGTGAAAGAAAGCCAGTGTTCTTACAGTGGCCTACAAAGACTGACATGGTCTTCCCACCACCTCCTTACCTCTCTGACCCTTATCTTGTACTACTCTGATATTCCAACCATATTGGCCTGCTTACTGTTCCTCAAACAAAAGTAGGCATTCTCTTGTCTCAGGTCTTTAGTACGTGCTATTCACTGTGTTTGATTACCAGTCTTCATGACTGATCTCTTTCAAGTCTTTGCTCAAATATCACCTTTCAGTGAGTCTTCCCTAACAATCCAATTTATTTATTTATTTATTTATTTATTTATTTATTTTTTCTTGAGACGGAGTCTTGCTCTGTCCCCCGGGCTGGAGTGCAGTGGCCGGATCTCAGCTCACTGCAAGCTCCGCCTCCCGGGTTTACGCCATTCTCCTGCCTCAGCCTCCGGAGTAGCTGGGACTACAGGCGCCCGCCACCTTGCCCGGCTAGTTTTTTGTATTTTTTAGTAGAGACGGGGTTTCACTGTGTTAGCCAGGATGGTCTCGATCTCCTGACCTCGTGATCCGCCCGTCTCGGCCTCCCAAAGTGCTGGGATTACAGGCTTGAGCCACCGCGCCCGGCAACAATCCGATTTAAATTGCAAACACTCCATGCACTCCTAGTCTCGTTTGTGCTACTTATAAACAAAAGCCAAAACCATAGCACTCACTACATTCTAACATACTTGTATAATTTACATACTTATTTTAGTTATTTGACTACCTCCTCCCACAAGAATATAAACTTCACAAAGGCAAGATATTTATCCATTTTGTTCACTGGTATACCTCTAGTACCTAAAACAGTTCCTAGCACATTTTAAGACTCAAATATTTGTTCAATGAATGAATGAAAGAAATTTAGTTAAAAACTGGAACAAAACAGGAATGGAACAAAATCACATTGGGGATAAACAAGGCCACACTTGCCGTGAATGTCATCTCGCATTTGTTCTATTCTTTTTGATGAACGTTGTCTTTTGTGTGATATATAGATGAGTCTGGCAGGTTTTGGGAGGCCAGCAACAGGAGAACTTCTCTACCTAATTTCCTGTAGGCCTACATGCCTGGGACTTAAAAGCAGGTTATTGCGAGCCTAAGGCCTGAAAACATGCACACACTCTTTTTTCTTTCTAACCAAACTCCTGCTTTTTAAAAAATGATATTTCTGGGAGTGAGTCTGTGCTGTGTATTTAATCTTGGATTGCCAAGCCAGTGAAGTGGGAAAAGGTTGGAACTTGTCTCAATTCTAAAGAGTAGAGTTGGATTTTGTAAACATGGGTGTATTTCATAATTGAAAATGTTTTCTTGAAGTAATATATGTGTATACAAAAAAATACACATATCATAAGTATATAGCTTGCTGAATTTTCACAAACTGAATGTGTCAATGTAATTGGCACCCATAGCAAAAAGCAGAACCCACCTAACATCTCAGATGCTCCTCTGTGCCCTTTTCCAGTTTCTAGCTACTACCCAGGGTGACCTCTATTCTGACTTCTCATGCCTTGGAAGTGTTTTGCCTAATTTTGTTCTCGATATAAATTAAATCATATAGTATAAACATGCTTGTATCTCTTTTTTTACTCAAAATTTTGTGAGATTTATCCACATTGTTATATATGGTCAGAGTTTGTTCATTTTCAATGCTATATAAAATTTCACTGTATGAATATACTACAGTTTAACCATTCTACTATTGATGGACATTTAGATGGTTTCCAGTTTGGGGGTTATTATGAATAGTGCGACTGTAAACATTCTATTAATGCATTGTGGTGTATGTATGCGTGACTTTCTTAGGACATTTTTGTGTTTTTTTATCCACAGTCGGTGAACCCTAAGTGTTCCTCAGCATTGCAGTCAGTATATTTACCATGTATACGTTACGCAAATGAGAGCTTTAGTTGCAGGCATTACCAAATCCTTCCCTCCTTAGTGTTATCACTGGACTTTGTCTATACTTGGGATTCTTAACATGTTGTATTTTGGTTAAGTATGCATATTCATGTTTTTTATTAGATCGTGAGTGCTTTTTAGTACTTTGTTTCACTTGCTTGTGTATCCCGACTCCTGACAAGGTACCTGAAATACAGTAAGCTAGTTGAGCGAATGGTGATAGCTGTCACCATTGCCAGTGGTTAACAAAGCAAGTTCCCTTAGTTATGTGAATCACTTAGCCTAGAGTAAAATCCATGCTTTAGTTTGATATCTCAGTGTCAAAGGATTAGGAATGGGAAGTCATTTCTCTCCGAAAGAAGCCTAGAACTGTGTGGGCTCAGAACTGAACGTGCTGTGTGGCTAAAGGGAATGGCTATGGCTTTACAAGCCTCTTGGAGATTTAAAGTGTTAACAGCAGTGATTCCAAGGCATAGTGTGGGGGCCAGATATAAATAGCAGAACACAAGTAGCGTAATGTGCCACTGCCAAGCTACTGCTGGGGGTGTTTATAAAAAGAAAAGCATTCCCATCTCAGCTCTCACTGTCAACAACATCCCATCCTGAAGACTCGCTTACCACAACTGAGAGTGGGGAGTCAGTTTGAGGCCTAGCATCATTAAACTTCCTCCAAAGGCACAAAAGCCAGGTAAACCTTTTGACTTATTTACACTCAGACTAAAGAAATGAACAATTTTTAGGAAAATCCTAATCCAAAGCTTGCTTAAAACATATTGCCTTGTGACAGGTATCTATTATCTTATATTCAAATCTTTTTTGGAAAGAGAAGTTTAACACAAAGTAGCATGTTGGTACTATATTTTAGTATTTTTAGTAAAAACAAAACAAAACTGCTTCTGAAGAAATATGGGAAATTGAGGCCAAAATGATCTGTACAAGGGAAGACTATCTCCCTTCCCCTGTGCTGTTCATTCTCATTTTTAGAATCCAGAATATGGTGATTGGTAGGATAAAATAGAAGCTTCATTTGAGTTACAGTATCATAAATACTGGGATGAATATTAGGCATTCAGCCAATAGTTGTATAATCTTAGAATTGCTGCCTACCCAGGTCCTTCTTATTCTTGTTCCCGCCTTCAGAAAGTTATGCAACACACTTATTTTACCCTCAGGTTTCTCTTGATTGTGAATATTTGTGGGAAGGGGGCCATCTCTGACAATCCACTGCTTTGTACCACTACTGGCCTCATCATCTCCTCCGTCCCACTCAAAAGGGCATGACTTAATGTGCAAAGAAGATAGAAGAATGGATAATGTGCATGGACATATTCCTGGGGAGTTCTTAGAAACTGGGAGCTAGGGGACCAATTTGAGACTGCTGTTTTTTAGTCTGATTGTGTTATTTCCTGTGCATGCTGAGGGGAGATTTAGTGATGGGAAGAAAATTTGACTCCCAGTGACTGTGGTGGAAGAGATGACATGTCTGGAGGAGTATGGAAATGGACAGATTTAATCTTGAGCAAATCACTGAAATTCTAAGGAGTTTTTGTTTCCTCGTCTGTAGAATGAGAGCGTTAGACCACTAGATAAAGCCTAATTGCTTTTGTAGCACGTTAGGAATTTATTGATAATCACTTCCTGACCATCATGCTATCCACTCGCATTCTAAACGAAAAAATACACATTGTTATCCTATTCTACTCCCCTATATCTCTTTTTTGAGTCTACTGAATTGAAATTTCTTTATTTTAATTTAGAAGAGAAAAATGAAGACAGGACATTTTGAAATAGTCACCATGCTGCTGGCAACCATGATTCTAGTGGACATTTTCCAGGTAATGTTGGGAATGGGAAGCATGTGGTCATTGGAATGGAAATTCTTGATATAACATTACCTGAGGCATCTGTGGGGCTTGAGGGTGGAAATGAAAGTAGGTAGGATAGGTAAATTAATTTATTATAAGTAACTCTTTTCATTTTAAATATGTGACACATTAACTGTAAAAAGTTGAAAAAATTAAAATTAAGCAAAAAGAGGAAAGTAAAGATTATTCATAATCCCTCCACTCAGAGGGAATGATTCCCAACCTGTTGGTGTATGCAGACTTCTTGGCTTTTTTCTATGTGTATACTGTTTTTAATTTAAAAAAATGGGTTCACACTGTACATAGCATTTTTTCTTTGCATTTTAAGTTCATACTGTGCTGCATGTCTCACATGTCATCAGATATTCTGAAAATATGTTTTTCTCCAAATAAGATAATGCTGCATTGTTTGATTACATGTTTTTAAATTAATGATCATTTTCTCACATTTTTTTCTGGCAGAACTTTTATGATTTTATTTACAATTGACTCTTTAAGCATCTGAACATATTTTTATGTAAAATACAATATTTCACTTGTTTTTTTTCCCCGCGTTGTTAGCTGCCACATTACTTCTGTATTTGTGCACCATTTTAGACGCCTTTTTAAAAATATCTTAAATTCTTAAACTGTTATCCTTTTTTGAATTTAATATTCCGTTTTCTATAGAATCCGTTTTCTAATCCGTTTTCTATAGAATCATTGTGTATCCTGTTGCCTGTGTCGCAGTATGTTTTTTTTTTTTTTTTTTTTTTTTTTTGAGACGGAGTCTGGCTCTGTCGCCCAGGCTGGAGCGCAGTGGCCGGATCTCAGCTCACTGCAAACTCCGCCTCCCAGGTTCACACCATTCTCCTGCCTCAGCCTCCTGAGTAGCTGGGATTACAGGCGCCCGCCACCTCGCCCGGCTAGTTTTTTGTATTTTTTTTTTTTAGTAGAGACGGGGTTTCACCGTGTTAGCCAGCATGGTCTCGATCTCCTGACCTCGTGATCCACCCGTCTCGGCCTCCCAAAGTGCTGGGATTACAGCGCAGTATGTTTTTTATTGAAATATAATTTACATACCATAAAAATTCACCGTTCTTAGCTGTATACTTCAGTGGTTTTAGTATGTTCATTATGTTCTGCAACCATTACCACTATCTGATTGCAAAACATTTCCGTCAACCCAAAAGGAAGCCCTGTACAACCCAAAATTGGGAAGCCCCAATTTTCTCCATCCCCCATTCCCTGGCAACCACCATCTACTTTCTGTGTCTATGGTTTTGCCTATTCTGAATATTTCACCTGAATGGAATCATACAATATGTGACCTTTTGTGTCTGGCTTCTTTCACTTAGCATAATGTTCTCAGGAGTCCTATCAGTACTTCATTCTTTCTTATAGCTGAGTAATATTCTGTCTTATGGCTGTACCCCATCTTGTTTATCCATTTATCAGCTGATGGACATTTGGGTTGTTTCTACTTTATGGCTATTAACGAATAGAGTTGTTTTGAACATTTATGTACAAGTTTTTGTGTGAACATGTGTTTTATTTTTCTTTTTAAAACTTTTTCTAATCATGTAATCTTGACATAGTGAGATAAGACAAACACCATTTGGTTATTTGGTAGCATTACAGAGTAAAGTTTACTTATATATAGGAAATGTATGTGTAAAAATGAATTTGGGGGTTATGATTTATGATTCATGATAACAAAATTACCTATTGTTGTGAACATGTTTCACTTCTCTTGGGTATACACCTAGTAGTGGAATTGCTGGGTCGTATGGTAATTTTATGTTAACTTTTTTAGGAACTGCCAAACTTTTTCACACTAGCTACACAGTATTACAATCCCACCAGCAATATATTAGGGTTCTAATATGTCTGCATCCTTGTGTTACATGTTACTTGGTTTTCATCATTTATAGCCATCGTAGAGGATATGAAGTGGTATTTCATTGTGGTTTTGATTTGGTTTTCAATATACTCTTGCAGCATAATTTAAGTGTATTTGTTTTGTAATTGTTTCATGATTTGTTTAGCCAATTTATTTCCTTGACATTTAGGTCATTTCCATGTTTTTGTAAGAAATTTTTGGTAATTGAATTTCATCAGTATGACCTTTTTTCTCAGTGGTTATATAAGAGAAATTTAATCAGCTTGTTCACCTAGCCTTTTGTACCTGTTTTCTGGTATCTGTTCAGTTGTCCCTGAATAGTGGTGGCATTTATGAACTTTGCCACTGCTAAAGGCACACATCATACAAAATACACAATCAGCTGTGGTGTCTGGCCAGAAAGACTTGATGTCTAAAATTAGACATTTGGAGACTTGTTAGAGGCATAGGGAAAAGACAGGAACGTAGATCAACTCCAACATAATGTAAGGAATGTGGGAAGTGTTTTCAGAGTCTGGTGTCTTATACGGTGTTGAAGTCTTGAAAATGAATCAGACATTGGCACCCAAGGTGCACTGTGGTACATTCTGTGCTATGGAGGAAAGTGCATTTCTTGGCTATGAGATGGCAGTGATTTGATCTCTTGAAGCTCAAGTTCCCATGTCAGGAAACTGACCTACAAACCCAGGACTACAGGGGTCTCAGTGACTTCCATGTCAGAATTCTCTGTGGCTAGTAATCAGGACAGTTTCTGAAGCTGGCACAGTTCCCTCTTTTGTAAAATGGTGTTAATGATTTTCTATTCAACCTTTTATAATGGTTGTTCTGAAGACAGAATTACACTCTTCAAGTGCTACATAAATGTCCATGGTCTTCGTCATTGGAAACATTCTCATTCTTTAGAGGCAACAGAACAGTTTGGTTAAGAGGACAAGACTCTGGAATTAGACTGCCTGAGTTCAAATTCCAATTCCATGTAAGTCTCAATCTCTTAGTTTCCTCATCTTTGTTAAAAAAAAAAGGAGGGGGGCTAATAGTAGTACCTACCTCACAAGGTTGCCGAACACTTAGTGCCTGGCACATAAAAAGAACTCTGGTGATGTTTGTTAAGCTTAGTGATAGAGTGGCTACAGAGTGTGTCTGAGAAGGAAATATGTAGGAAAAGTTCACAAATGAATGGACGGTTTTAAATAAGAACCAGGTCGTTGTGGTTGCAGGATTGTAAGTTTTGTCTGAGACATGTTACGTTTGAAGGGTCTTTGAACATTCAAGTGGAGGTGTTAAGGAGGCAAATAAATTTGATATATAGGACTGGCACTTACAGGATAGATCAGATATATTTAGATCATAATTGAAACTGTAAGCATGTATATAACTGCCTGGGGAGCGTAGAGTTGAGAGTTAGAAAATACGTAGCCTTGAGAAACTCCAACATTTAGTGGCTAACTGGAATATGTTGGGTCTGCAAAAGAGTCTAAGAAGAAATGCCCCCTTAAGTGAGAGCTGTTTGGGTGGAGAAATGGGTGGGAAGCCATAATGGTGAGGGTTGAGCTATAAGTGGGAAATGAAGTGGAAATGGCAAGGATAGACATCTCTTTCAAGATGTTTGTTCGTGAGGGAGAGAAGAGAGATGGGAAAGGAGATACCTAGGGCAGGATATGGAAGCAAGTTTTGTTTTGCTTTTACAAGTTAATGTATCTGTCTCTCTCTGTCTCTTTCTCTCTCTGTCTCTCTCTCTGTCTCACACACAGTGAGAGAGAGAGAGTTTTTAAGAATCATTCACATAGAATCTGTAACTTTTTTTTTGAATCTGTAACTTTAACAGCTTCTGGCTAAATGTCTATAAAGTCTCCAACTGAGGTCCCTGAGGACACTTATGCAACTAGGCACCATACAAGTATAGAATAATGGAAGAGACATTATCCTTTTATTTGCAGAAACCCATAAATGGTATTCCTGGGGAGATTTGATCATCTTATTTTTTGATCCATAAGTCAGAGTACAGGGTTCTAATTTAGTTCACTTGAATATTTTGCCAGGTTCTGTGCTAGGTGCATAGGATTCAAAGATAAAAACGATACAGATCCCACCCTTAAGGAACTAACAGTATAATACACATGTTCTTAACATGAAATAATACAAAATAACCACATCACACTGGAGAAAGACCTTATGAAAAAAATAATAACCACCACAGTATGTTAAAGACTTGACATGTGCCAGGCATGGGACAAAGGGCTTTGCATATATTCATTATGTAATTTAATTCTCACAGCCATCCCGCAGTTCAAATATTATTTCCTCCACTTTATCTTCATTTTTTAATTTATTTTTTATTTTTTGAGACGGAGTTTTGCTTTTCACCCAGGCTGGAGTGCAGTGGTACAATCTCCGCTCACTGCAGCCTCCTCCTTCCGGTTTCAAGCGATTCTCCTGCCTCAGCTTCCTGAGTAGCTGGGATTACAGGTGCCTGCCACTACGCTCAGCTAATTTTTGTATTTTTAGTAGAGATGGGGTTTCATCATGTTGGCCAGGCTGGTCTTGAACTCCTGACCTCATGATCTGCCCACTTGGCCTCCCAGAGTGCTGGGATTACAGACATGAGCCACCGAGTCCCATGTTTTATCTTCATTTTTTTAAATGGAAAACTTGAGGATTAGAAATGTCAAGTAACTTTCCCATACCTAATTAGTAACAAATGGGATTTGAACTCAGATCTGCCTGGTTTCCAAGTAGTGTTGATTACATTACACCACCCTGCTTCCTATGGTATGTGAACATATGTATATGTATAATTTAGTTATATGTGGCATTATGCTTCTTCAGTTGTATGTGACTGAAATACAATTCAAACTAGCTGAAGCAAACAGGGAATTTATTGATTCTTAGAATTGAAGAACACAGTCTTCAGGTACAGTTAGACTCAGCGTCTAAAGTATGTTTTCAGGGCCTTAGCTCTACTTCTCAGCTCAGCAAGCCTTATTTGTTGCTTTATTTTCAGACAGAATTCTCCATGGAACTAAAAGAATAACTGTTGGAAGCCCTAGGTCAATATCATCCTTAGAGCTTATAGCTTTAAAGGAAGAAAGATTCATTTTTTTCCTCTGGGAGCTCTGATTGCTAGACTTAGATCACCTGCTTATCCAGGAAGTGCCAAATCATTTCTACCCAAGCCATATGGACAAGGGAAGGGGCAACCCCAAAGGAAAAGGAGTAATGTTTGTCATTATGTGTTATAGATCATGAATAATATTTGCATATGATACTTCAAATTCCCAACAACCTTGACGGGTTGAAGAAATCTAGCTAAAAATATTGTTCAAAGCTGGGACTGCTACCCATTTCTTTGCCTCACATTCATTGTTCTTTGCTCTGTACCATAATATCCAGATAAATGAGCTGCAGGCACAATCTCACCCATACCTGTCACCCTGTCACCCACTGACATTTACTCTTTCACACAAATACGTCACAGCTGAGAAAAGTTATCAGTAGCAGTGGAATATATCTTCCTGCATAAAAATCCTACCCAAAGTTGGTTATAAGTAAGGAGAGAATTTTGGCAAGGGATGAGAAGATGGGGGTGATAATGTGAGAGAAAATGATACTCACTAAATTTCTTATTTCAAGAGTATTACTTTCTTTTTCCTTTGAAGGTGAAGGCTGAAGTGTTAGACATGGCAGATAATGCATTTGATGATGAATACCTGAAATGTACTGACAGGATGGAAATTAAATACGTTCCCCAACTGCTAAAGGAGGAAAAAGCAAGCCACCAGCAATTAGATACTGTGTGGGAAAATGCAAAAGCCAAATGGGCAGCCCGAAAGACTCAAATCTTTCTCCCTGTGAATTTTAAGGATAACCATGGAATAGCCCTGATGGCATATATTTCCGAAGCTCAAGAGCAAACCCCCTTTTACCATCTGTTCAGTGAAGCTGTGAAGATGGCTGGGCAATCTCGAGAAGATTATATCTATGGCTTCCAGTTCAAAGCTTTCCACTTTTACCTGACAAGAGCCCTGCAGTTGCTGAGAAGACCTTGTGAGGCCAGTTCCAAAAATGTGGTATATAGAAGAAGCCAGGGCACTTCATTTACATTTGGAGGGCTAAACCAAGCCAGGTTTGGCCATTTTACCTTGGCATATTCAGTCAAACCTCAGGCTGCTGATGACCAGCTCACTGTGTTATCCATCTACACATGCCTTGGAGTTGACATTGAGAAATTTCTTGATAAAGAAAGTGAAAGAATTACTTTAATACCTCTGAATGAGGTTTTTCAAGTGTCTCAGGAAGGGGCTGGCAATAACCTTATCCTTCAAAGCACAAACAAGACCTGCAGCCATTATGAATGTGCATTTCTAGGTGGTAAGTGTCTGTCTGTGCTTGTCTGGGAGGAAAGGAGTGGGATTCTTAGGCTTAGGGAAAGGTCAGTGAAGGAGAGTGAGAGGTGTTTGAAAGGTGAAATGACGTTTGGCAGTTTTCTGTCTGGCTTATTTCATACTGTCTCTTTAACCATAATTTTGTGAAAGTTATACATTTACAGTATTATTAAAAAAAATTTTAAATAGCACTATAAGGCAGTGGTTCTTAACCAAAGGCAGTTTTGCCCTGCAGAGTCATTTGGCAATGGTCAGAAACATTTTTGGTTGCCACAATTGGGGAAAAGGGGGATTGCTACTGACATCTAATGGGTAGAGGCCAGAAACACTGATAAACAATGCATAGGACAGCCCCACACAACAAAGAATTATATGGCCCAAAATGTTGGTAGTGCTAATGTTGAGAGACCCTACTATAAGGCTAACAATAAATAAATAGTGCAGCCTTGGGGCAGACCCCCATCTCTACAAAAAAAAAAAAAAATTAATTAAAAATTAGCCAGGCATGGTAGCACAAGCCTGTAGTCCCAGCTACATGGGAGGCTGAAGTGGGAGGATTGCTTGAGCCCAAGAGGTCGAGGCTGTAGTGAGCTGTGATCACACCACTGCACTCCAGCCTTGCAACAGAGCAAGATGGTATCTCAAAAAAGAAGAAAAAGAAAAATAGCAGTCGCTAGCCCCACCTTTCTCAATTTCCACTCCTCAGTGGCATCCAGTTTTCATTCTTTTAGTTATTTCTTCAGGTGCTTACTGTCATATTTCCAAGTAAATAACATGCTTCAACATGTTATTTCTTAGTTTTTAAATCTTTAGATATCATGTATTGACTTCCTGCTATAGAAAATGAGTATTTAACCCTCATCTACCATGTATTAGCTAAGAATTTTTTATGCGTTTGGCTGTAAGTAACAGAAGACCTGACTGAGCTTTCATTTAATAAGTCTTAGAGGCAGACTGTTCAGAGTCAGCGCAGTGGCTCATCTATGTCATCAGTCACTCACGCTCTTTCTTTCTGTTCCACTATCCTTACCACGTTTTGTTTGTTGATTCATGTTTGCACTTGTGACTGTTGCAGCTCTAGGCATCAATCCATGTCCAAGACAAAAAGAAAGGAAAGGGAATGACTGCCAAATCTACTTGTTCAATAAGGAAAGTAAAAGCTTTCCCAGAAACCCTTACTAAACTCCTGATTACAGATGATTGACTTGAACAGTTTCTTGGTCACCCATAGCTACCAGAGAAGCTTGGGAAGGCCTTTCTCCAGCCAAGGGAATATAGTGTATGAGGGAGACAAAGGAAAAAGGAATTAGAAATGGCTGTTAGATCAGTAAACCAAAAGTTTTGAAAGCCAACACCCTCCTTCCCAGTGTACCTCCATTCCCCCTTCCCATTCTCCCAGCATAGTAAAGACAGGACATAGCTGAGTTAGAGTGGGTTTTCTGTGTTTAAATCCCGCTTTCACCCCAGGGTTATCGGATGATTTTTGTTTGTTTGTTTCCTTAGTTTTTTTATATTCAATCGGTAATTCACCCCCAAATCCTTTGACAGAAATATAAATTTCTTCTTTCCCCTGGATAATTCCCTCATCATACTGCTCTATGATATGCTCTTTAGGCCTGCTGACTGTCCTGAAATCACTACTCATTACCATTCTGAGACATTGCTTCTTCCCTATGAGAGATCTCCTATTTCTTGGATTTGCAACTCTTTCTTGGATTACTCCTTTGTTTGGTGTGGTGGGGATGAGGGTTCTGCAAAAGTTTCTGAGAAATGGTCCATTAAGGAAAATTTTCTAAGTCTCTGCATCTCTGAGAGATCGACCTTTAAGCTTGATTAATAGTTTATATAGATTTGCATTTCTATTTTAGAAACTGTTTTTCCTTGGAATTTTGAAGATTTTCCTGCAGTGACTTGTAGGTTCTGTAGCTGTTGTTGAAAGGTATGAAGCCATTCTAATTACTAAAACTTTGATTGAGACTTTTTAAAAACAAAAATCTGGAAGGTTTTTAGGTTGTTTTCTTTAGTCCCAACATTCTGAAATTTTATGGTGTTGTGCCTTAGTATGTGTGAGCAAAGTGTTAGTAAACCCTTTCTCCTGTCTCCTGTGAAAATGGCCTCCTGGTGATCTTCCAGCACTCTTTCTCTGTAATCTATGAAAGGTGGAATGACAGCTGTGTGACCTTACAGCATTGCCTGTGGTAAACATAACCCTTGATTGGTAAAGTGCATCTGAGCTGGGAGGTCTGTGAATGAACTATAAATACTTGAGGAGAAGCCATAGCTTTGGGCTTTCCTGAATGTAGTGTGACATACCCAGGTGTTCTTGTTGAGTCCTGGAAGGAGAGCAGTATTCTCGTAGCAATCCTGCATAGGTTCAAAATACATTGTATTTTATGTGTGGCATGAGGCTACTAAACTAAAGAGGCTCCTACACACCCACCTGTGTAATTTTGTTTCCTTGAACCTGAGCTGTAATTTGGAGGCAAAAGAACAGCCCTGGACTCCTGTGAAGACTTGCATTAAAGGAACATGTCTGATGCTGCTCTGCTGCTAGACAGTATGCTTTATTCACTGCCATGTATTCTTCTGCAAAACTGAGTAAACTGGTGAGGGGCTGGCCTTTTTGGGTCTTGAAGGTGTGATTGCCTAACTGAACCAAAAACCATCGCTGCTAGGTCCAGCGGAGTAATGGGTGCAGTAGGCCTCAAAGTGGGATAGACTTAGACCTTGACTAAATGTAACCAAGTTACTATGAGATAAAAAAGGCCGAATGGTAGGGAAATGCTAATGAGACATTGATTTCTAGGTAGGGACAGATCCATTTATGATTGGATGGCAGAAGCTGTGTGGCTATTGGGGTGCCTAGGGTGAAAATTTTAAGGAAGTCCTCACTTAGGGCTGTACCTGCACTTGTATATTACTGAGAGTGCCTCCTTAAATTTTCTCTAGGCACCTTATTTGACTCACCCTAGTCCTGCAACTGAGTTTCACCTGAGAAGGAGGATTCTAGACGAAGCAGATGAAAGCTGAAATAAGTAAATTTGTGTTGAAAGGAAAAGTGCTTATCAAAAAGATAGGGAAAAAAAGGCAAAAGACAAGATGAGAAATGCTGGCTAGGGTTTGGAGAAAAGGGAACCCTAGAACACCATTGGTAGGAAGGCAGATTGGTGCAGCCATTATGGAAAACAGTATGAGGGTTTCTATCTTTAAATAGAAATTAAAAATGGAACTGCTGGTCAGGCACAGTGGCTCACGCCTGTGATCCCAGCACTTTGGGAGGCCGAGGCAGGCAGATCACCTGAGGTCAGCAGTTCGAGACCAGATTGGCCAACATGGTGAAACACCATCTCTACTAAAAATACAAAAATTAGCCAGGCGTGGTGCCACATGCCTGTAATCCCAGCTACTCAGGAGGCTGAGACAGGAGAATTGTTTGAACCCAGTAAGAGGAGGTTGCAGTGAGCCGAGACCGCATAACTGTACTCCAGCCTGGGCAACAAGAACCCTCCCACCCACGCCCCCCAAAAAATAGAACTACCATATGACCCAGTAATCCCTCTCTTGGGTACACACCCCAAAGAGTTGAAATCACCACCTCATAAAGATATCTTCACTCCCTTGTTCACTATAGCATTATTCACAGTAACCAAGATATAGAAACAACTTAAATGTCCACCAACAGACAAAGGGATAAGGGAAATGTGGTATATATACAATAGGATATTATCCAGCCTTAAAAAAAGAGAGAGATTCTGCCATTTGCTACAACATGGATGGACCTGGAGGACATCATGCTAAGTGAAATAAGCCAGACACAGAAAGCTATTACATCATCTCAGTTATATGCGGAATATATATGAGATCAAAAACAAGAGAGAGAATGAAACAGTAGTTACCACAGGTGTAGGGAGAGGAACTGAAGAGATGTAGATGAAAGAATACAAAATAGCAGATAGGTAGGATGAATAGATCTAGAGATCTAATGTGTAACATGAGGACTAAAGTCAATAAAATTGTATTTTACTTAAATAAATGGATTTTAGCTCTCGTTACACATACAAAAATATGTGAGATGATAGCTATGTTAATTTGCTTCACTATAGTAAGAATTTTACTATCCATATGTATTTTGTGATATCATGTAAACCTTAAATATATACAATAAAATTCATTTTTTAAAAAAGGAAAAGTGCTCAGTCTCACCAACCATACATTGGACCTGACCGGAAACCAAGCCAGCTGGGGCCAGTTTAGATGAGCTCATGGGAACGGATTGTGGGTATGCATGTCTTCTTTCCTGCTCCCCCTACATGACAGTAGCTTGAAATTGGCCATAGTTTCGAGTTATACCATAGACCCTCCCTCCCTACACCAATCTTGTGAAACTTGACCAGCATAGCACAGCCAAAATCCTGGCTGCAGCAGCTGGGCTGACAGAAATGATACCGCTTTTGGTGCTTTTGATGCCTTTGGCCAGATGCCATTTATGGAACCGTTAGTTATATCAAAGCCCTGGCTGCAGTGGCAACAAGCTAAATTTAGCACAGGGGTCTGGTTGATGGGCTGTGGTGGGCCATGGAGCCCACAGACTCCATGTTTGTGAGTGGGATTATGAAAGAACCAGAGGTTCTATTGGATTGATTCTGAAAGCACCAGAGTTCAGACCCGCATGGAGAAATGCAGGTCATTGTGGAGGTGCACAGGTACCATGTCTTGAGGGAGCTCTGACAGTCAGCCATTGTACTTGAGTGTGTTGATTTAACCCTGGGTTGGAGTCCTCTGCCGCCATCTAGAGATGGAAAGGCAGGATCAAAAACTCCCTGGAGTAACCTTTAAAGACAGGCAGTTTGAAATAGTGTGAAGAACAATGGCCAAGTGTTTTAAGAGCCCTGGCTAAGGAGGATATAGTCAGAATCTTGTTCCATTGTGACTGGATATAACTGAGACTTTGGATTTAAAAAAGACAATATTTCTAAAAGGGGTAAAAAAAAATTTTACTGTATTAAGTTTAGTGTGCTAAACACAGTCTGACAATGATGATTTAACTTGCCTGTGATTTCCAAGATAAAAATATATTGTGAGTTTTTCAAAAACTAGTTAGCTGAAAACTTTGTTCATCAGGAAGTGGAGAGAATATCAACGTCTCTTTAGATATCATAGTTCCTGGTGGTCATAGGCATTAATCTTGGTATTAATCCAAGCCGATGTGAGTGAACTCTGAGAAAAGGAGTAACAGAAACCCTTCTTCTTCCTCAATAGAAAATTAGCCCAGGTTAACTGTCTTTTATGCTATTTTTCTAGAAAATGTGATAAAGTTGAAATGTTAGCTGTATAATCAAGCTACATCCATTATCATTAAAAATTACTCCACTGGGGCTGGGTGCAGTGGTGTGTGCCTATAGACCCAACTACTGGGGAGGCTGAGGCAAGAGGATCCCTTGACCCCAGGAATTCAAGTGTAGCCTGGGCAACATAGTGAGACACCCATCTCTTTAAAAAAATTACTCCATTGGAAAATTATACCTCGATTGGGAGGACGGTGAATGAATTATAAATACCTCGTGAGAAGCCATGGCTTTGGGACTCCCTCCACCCTACAGTGCAAATATATCAGGTTTATAGGAAGAAAATTTATATACAGAGAAATAGTAGAGCACATATCATCCCCTGAACTCTCATTTTTTTTTTTTTTTTTTTACTGAACAGAGTAAGCAGAGATTATCTGGCATTTTGGTCCATGTTTCCATAGAGAGAGGCCAGCCTGTATAATGCTCTACATAATTTATAGAGTAAGAGGGCCAGGGAATATTGTTCCCTGGCTGGAAAGTAGCACTGATAGAAAGGAGGAGCCTCTAGACTCCAGTGGCTTGTAGTATTATTTTGTAGAGTTTACTGAGACCTGTTGAGCCAGCTCTCTGCTAAGCCATCAAAAAGGGGGAAAGAAGGTGAGCCTACAGGACTATCCAGATTTATTTGTTGTAAATCTACCCCCAGCCCTTGTATGTTCTTTAAATGTTAAGTGTCTCCATTGGTTCTGCTTGGCACCTTTCTGTAGCATTTCCTGGGAGTAGCAAAGTTTCTGTATTGTTGTCTGGGATTGTCGAGGATTGAGACATCAATAAGATCCATGTCCCTAGGCCTAATAGGAAGCGACATATCCAACACCATAAGAAATTCATACTTCTAAACAATGGCTGAAGTGTCCCTGAATGTATAGCAATTCACCAGGCTGCCAAGGAATATTTTTAAATTTCACAACAGACACTGCCATACTTGATATTTGTCAGACACTGGGTGAACTACTAGCTTGAGGTGGAACTCAGTTTCAAAGTTACATGTTATATCATAGTACATTCTGTTTGATGACATCATAAATTTGCAAAGCTGGATCTTTAGCAATTGTTGTAATGAAACCAAGTATATGTGAAAATCAATGTGGTATTTATGAATACCACAAATCAATAAGTATTTATATCTTAACACCTCAGTAAACTTTTGAAAAATAGCACATACTTTTTAAAAGTACTATTATTTAACAATAGTTACTTGTTAATGGGATGTGTTTGCTTTTTGGACGTTCACAGCTTCTCAGACCCTGGAATCAGATTATGTACTATCTCATTTCCCGTTCCACACTGATTTTCACATATACTAGCTTTTTGTGACAACAATTGATAAAAAGACCTAGCTTTGTAAATGATATGGTTTGGATCGGTGTCCCTACCCAAATCTCATGCTCAATTGTAATCTCCAGTGTTGGAGGTGGGGTCTGGAAGGAGGTGATTGGATCATGGGGGCAGTTTCTAATTATTTAGCACCATCCCCCTTGCGCTGTTCTCACGATAGAGTTCTCACAACATCTGGTTGTTTAAAATTGTGTAGCACCTCCCCCTCTCCCTCTTCTTCTTGCTGTGGCTATGTAAGATGAGCCTGCTTCCCCTTCACCTTCTGCCATGAGTGTAAGTTTCCTGAGGCCTCCCCTGCCATACTTCCTGTACAGCCTGCCGAATCATGAGCCAGTCAAACCTCTTTTCTTTATAAATTACCCAGTCTCAGGTCTTTCTTTATAGCAGTGGGAGAACAGACTAATACAGCAAACATATGTCATCGAACAGTGTGTAACATGGTAGAATTTATAACTTTAAAACTGAGTTCTACCTCAAGCTAGTAGTTCACACGGTGTCTGACAGATATCAAGCCTGGCTTTGTTTTTCTTGAAATTTAAAAATATTCTTTGGAGGCCGGGCGTGGTGGCTCACATCTGTTATCCCAGCACTTTGGGAGGCCGAGGCGGGAGGATCACGGGGTCAGGAGTTCTAGACCAGCCTGGCCAATATGGTGGAACCCCATCTCTACTAAAAATGCAAAAATTAGCCAGGCATGGTGGTGGGCACCTGTAGTCCCAACTACTTGGGAGGCTGAGGCAGGAGAATCGCTTGAACCTGGGAGGCAGAGGTTGCAGTGAGCTGAGATTGCACCATTGCACTCTAGCCTGGGAGACAAGAGCGAAACTCCATCATAAATAAATAAATAAATACATACATACATAAATAAGTAAATAAAAATATTCTTTGGTAGCCCTGTGAACACTTCAGCCACTGTTTAGAAAAACCACAGATCTAATTGCAGGTCAGCCACATGCTTGTGAAAGTGGATTTGGTTTTAGGAGCCAGGTTTGACTCTTTATTGGAGGTAAGATTTCCATATGACAGTGGAGCTTTTGAGAGTTTGTCCAACCTTATGGGAATTTAGTTCAGAGAGAATGTATTGCATAATAAGATACTGGTTTAGTGAATCATGACTTTTCTTTCGATAAGACAGTCTGTCTCAATTAGGACCAGTTAACAGGCTAGCAGTAGCAGCCCTGCAGAAAGAGGAAGTCCTTGTGACCTACAAATTCTGAGGTAGTCTTGTTGCCAGAGATTCTAATCAGCTGTGAGTATAGTCATTGACATTTGTAATTTCTTTTTTTTTTTTTTTTTTTTTTTTTTTTTTTTTT